>NC_139346.1:190692982-190830482 GCF_055883805.1 Amblyomma maculatum | reverse complement strand
AGATGTGGAGGCACTAATCAACTCGAAGCCTCGTTCTTTCACTTGACATTCCTAGAAATTTTGGACAAATTGTTTGGAGGAGTTCTTGAACGTATCTTTTTTTTTTTACGCGTTTTCTACTTTCATAACAGTATCCCCATAACATAACAATATCCCCAGATTCTTCTCCGCTACGCTTGTTGTATTTTCTTGTTATTTATTTTTAAACACTGACTCCACAGTAGCACAAGACAAACATCAGAAGCAAAACTTCGGAACGCATCGGAAGCTTCGACCATTTTTGTTAACACGTTAACAAAAGTACCTTGGAAATTCCCGAGTCACTTCACAATTATTAAAACGTATGGAAGTATTAGTTACTCGTTCTGAGCGCATGACACCCTTGAGGTACGACTTTTTGGTACGCGTCAGAAGCTTAGATAAAGTTTGCTAATACGTTCGCAAAGCAGTTTAAAGAATTCCTCAACTGCTTCATAACTTCAAGAACGCAGACTGTTCTTTTTTTATGGCAGTTTTAACTATACTCGCTACAAGGGCAGGAAACACATTATAACTGAATTTTTGCTACGACTCGGGAGTTGGATAATTTCTTTATCATGTGCATAACAGTATGTTACCGGTGCCTCAGCGTTAAAAGCAGACCAAGAAAGATGGCCAATGGCATTTTATCAATGTTATGCATTTTTTGTATTCTCTTCCTTTGTTTTTATGCTAATGTATTGCCCTTTCTCACCGTTGTCTCCCCCCCCCCTCTCTTTTGTAATGTCCCTGATAGGGATCTTTAAGGAAGTGATAAATGATGATGAGGATAATGATGTATGTACTTGTACTTAGTGCTCAGCTTTCGACGCCGCGGATGCTCACGATTAGGAAAATAACAGGACTCTCCCACATAAGGATGATTAGCGGATTCCAACGCGCAACAAACAAAACTTACTGGGGACACTTAAAGTATGCTACGGGTTGGGTTGTTAAGGGAAAACTTTGAAGCCCTATTGCATACGAAATGTCTTTTCTAACAAAGGCCTTTTATATCTTTATTGGCCGTTACCTCAAAGTTGCGAGGTAAGGTCAATTTACATTTCTCCATTTTACCCCCGCCAACCGTTATGGATGGTTTACATTTTTAATTCAATTTAATTTCACTTCAGTTAATTCATTCAACTGACTGTGGTAAATGGTTCTATACGCCACTTTTCGAGGGACGCCTGGTTTTTCCCATCAATTGGGGATTGTAATGTTTCCGCATCAAAAAATTAGCTGGAGGCATAGCTGCTACATTTTTCAGTTTGCGAAGCGCCACAGTTCAGAGAAAACACAAACATACAAACACCACAAAATGCAAGAAAAGCGTCCGGACAGCGCAGCCTGACTCGTATGTGTACTGTTAGGTTTGGGTCGCAAGTGCCTGAGTAGCGCACCGCTGCCAGCAGTTATTACGTTTGTGGCTCACGTGCTCAGCCCACCGCTGACGCAAGTTGTTACATGCGGCGCGCGGCCCTTCGGTAGCGTTGGCCTGGCGACTCCGTGGACGGCATCAACGGTCCCAGCAAAGACGAGGCGTCTTCTAACGAAACAACCTTTACTAAAACATCATGAAGGAGCGGGCAGAGAAGCTGACCTGGAGAGAATACAGACACGTTCACACAGCTGGTGTCTAGCATCGTCTCCACGGCGCGTCAAAGTAGTCTCTCCCTCAGCGGAGACGGCCGCTGCTTTTTTTATAGGTTTTCCAGTTCACAGGGAAAGGGAAAACCCTCACAGGAAATGGAGAGCCCGACAAGTCTGGGCAAGATGGGATGACTCAATCGCAGGTGGTCTGAACGCATCTCCTCCACCTCCTGCAGACGGGCGAGGGCGGCGCACTCTCCACCGAGCTCCGGGCTTGGCCGGCGTTTGCACACACACGCACGCACATTTGGCGCGTGGCATGATTACGTTGAGACCTGCCCGCGGGAGGAAACGTTGCGCGGCCGATGAACGGCGTCGAAATGGCCGATCCGCTCGCGGTTCTGCCTGTTGCTATGCGGTGGCCGCGTCAGCTGTCCCACTTGTCGGTCGAGAAACGTAACAGACTGCCCCGCCGGGGAAGGGAGATCCTGAAGGGCAGGGGACTGCATCCGCTGTCCGGAGGGATCGGGATATTGCTGCTAGCCGGGGTCGTCCGACTGCTTCTCTTGAGCCAGTCAGCCTGAAGAAGTCCTTGGCAAGTCCGGTTTCCAAGGCACTCTGCAACTTGTCTTCAGGAGAGATTTCTGACAACCCACAACGTCACAACCACGCTAAAGACTCAACCGTTCAGCCAGCAAGCACGGCACAAACTTCACTAAGTTTTGCCAGACTATTTCCCTCTTATGCCCCCATTTATAGTAAAGGGCAGCTCAGCAGCACTTGGAACGCGTCCATAAATTTGAAAATTGCGCTTTCAAAAACACCATTCTCAAACAAAAATAATACAATGCAATTTGTTCAAAATCCTATGTCAGGAAGAAAAACACCAACAAGTGAAAACAGGGGCTTCTTCTCACGTTATGGGCTCCGACTTAAGCCATCGGCGTTACCGTTGAGATCACCCTTTTCACTAAAGCTTCGGCTGTCCGTTTCACGGAACAACCGTACCTTCCTGTTTCTGTGCAAAGAAACGCATGAGCGTGAGTCGCTCGTTTTTCTAAACAACCTATCCCTCTCCTTAATGGTTGCGCACCAATCATGCATTTTCTTTGCACGGGCGCATTTGTGCCGCTGGGATGGTCGCTTTCTTTTTCGCGATAGCTTCAACTTGCTCCATTCTTTCTCGCGCCTGCCTTTCCGCTTTTTTCTGTGACAGCACTGGAACACATGCTTTCTGCTTTCTTTTCGCAACCGTATGAGTTTGCTCTTCTTACGATGGCAGCACTGGAATACTGTCCTTCTGCTTTCTTTCTGAACCATCTCTGACAAGCTAGTAGTAACCGTTCTAGCGGTAACCGTTCTAGCGGTAACCGGAGCTAGTAGGGCACCGGTGTCGTCAAAGTGCGGCGCCGCGTCTGCATCGCATGACTTACTTTCAGTCAAATCCGAACAACAACAGCTTACGCCAGTCTCGTCAGTCCCCCTTCTAGGCATTTGCTCTGGCGGCTCGCCACTCAGCGCGTCGCCTCGCTCAGAGCTAACCGGCGCACGATCAAGCTCTTTCGACAGCTGGGGCGCTTCGGATTGCGTGAAGGTCATATGTGCTACGTCCGCGTTCGCACAAGGGGTTGCTTTCGCGAATACAACCTAGCGTGGTATTGGGGCTCGAACGATTCTGACTCTGCTCTGGTCGCTCGCTGTCGACTTCGCAAGTCTCGCTCTCTACAGCGTACGCGCACTCCTCGTCGGTCTGCCCTGGCTGATCACAACTCGTGGGCTGCGCAGTTTCTCTGATCGGCACTTCGTTTTTCTGCGTGCCCTGCTCTACGACAAAGTTGATTTCGGAGACCACAATATTTTCATCTCCTAGCTCGTTTTCATCTCCGTCGCGCTCTACACAAGCTTCTGATTTTAACTCGAGAGACGGTTCAGTTACTACCAGTTCCCCACACTCATATGATGGAACTGTATCTCCTACAGCTACTTGGGTCGGCGTGCAGTTCACCTCGCTTAACGGCGTCACATCGGACTTCTCGCCGATTAAGCCTGTGCTAACCGTCTCAGCTAGTGGCTCGACCAAGGTAACACGATGCTCTTCTGTTCGAGGATCGGTCGGCTCACTACTGCGGTCACGTTGCTCGGCCGTTTCCCCAAGCTGTTTCTCACACTCCGGTGCAAGTTCGATTTGCTCCGAAACTTCCGCACTGTCTAGCCATTCGCTTACAGCGGCGTTCAACTGATACGCCAAATCAAAGTACGTCGTGTTACAATGTTTCTCGCTCTCATATCTTTTCCGAAGATCCTGACGCGTTATCCGATATCGTATCAGCAATGACTCTTTTAGTGCATCGTAACTTTTCAAGCGGTCGCCAACCAATCGCTTGATTTCTTCCGACGCTTCAGCGGAAAGAAGAGCTACCAACTTCTGCGCCCAACTACCTCGCTCGAAGCGTTTACTTCTGCAGACATTCTCGAAGTCTGCCAAATACTCGGCCACATCCTCGGCAATGAGGAACGGTGGCGGACCATCTCGCGGTATTGAACCGTTACACTGAATGGCACTGCAAGCTTTAATCCTTTCCACGCTCATTCTATGTGCTGAAATCTCCAGCTGCATCAGTTTCCTTACGCGGGCGTCCTCTTTCTCGTAACGTTCCCTACGTTCTTCAATGATCTCAAGGCATTCCGAAAGCTCGTCATCTTCAGCTTCCAATGCAAGAATAGCCTTTAACACTGTTTTCTGAGTTTGTCTGACAAATCCAGACCCAACCCCTCCGCAAGCTCCATCAATTTCGGTTTGCGCAACGACTTCAAATCCAAACCCATGGCTGTTCCAAGTGCTGCCTTCTCTACTGCCCACTATTGCCTTGCTGCAATTAACCCAGCAACAACGACAACACAATTACCAGCTCTGTTCTCTACTTAACAAAAGCCTGGCAAAACTCAGTAGAAGAAAGTCCCGCACTCACCAAACCTCGCAGCCAAGAATCCAACGCAGTCGTTCCGCTGCAGGCAACCAGTCATCACACAGGGCTCGTTGCACTGCTCCCGCCTTTCCGCTTAGCTGCTTGTTTCACGGGTCACGCCTGGGACATCTCCGCTCTTCCCACCAGATGTTGCACCTCGGTCAGGCCTGGCTCGTTTCACCGACCACGGTCACTGCTTGGTCTTCCTCGTTCCTCCGCTGTTCACCAGTTGTTGGACAACGGTATCGCCTACCTCGTCTGACTCGTCCCTCCCGCCCACGGGTACGGCTTGGTCGTCGTCATCCCACCGCTGCCACCAGTTGTTAGGTTTGGGTTGCGAGTGCCTGAGTAGCGTACCGCTGCCAGCAGTTATTACGTTTGTGGCTCGCGTGCTCAGCTCACCTCTGACGCAAGTTGTTACATGCGGCGCGCGGCCCTTCGGTAGCGTTGGCCTGGCGGCTCCGTGGACGGCATGAACGGTCCCAGCAAACACGAGGTGTCTTCTAACGAAACAACCTTTACTAAAACATCATGAAGGAGCGGGCAGAGAAGCTGACCCGGAGAGAATACAGACACGTTCACACAGCTGGTGTCTAGCGTCATCTGTACGGCGCCTCCAAGAGTCTCTGTCTTAGCGGAGTCTACCGCTGCTTTTTATAGGCTTGCCAGTTCAGAGGGAAAGGGAAAACCCTCACAGGAAATGGAGAGCCCGACAAGTCTGAGCAAGATGGGATGACTCAATCGCAGGTGGTCCGAACGCATCTCCTCCACCTCCTGCAGACGGGCGAGGGCGGCGCACTCTCCCCCGAGCTCCGGGCTTGACCGGCGTTTGCGCACACACGCACGCACACACATTTGGCGCGTGGCAGGATCACGTTGAGACTGCCCGCGGGAGGAAGCGTTGCGCGGCCGATGAACGGCGTTAAAATGGCCGATCCGATCGCGGTTCTGCCTGTTGCTATGCGGTGGCCGCGTCAGCTGTCCCACTTGTCGGTAGAGAAACGTAACAGTACAGATCCGGCAGAAACAATTTATAAAGCGAATGAAATGTTTTTCACTCGTTCCGTGCGAAATATATGAAAGTTTCTTGTATTTATACGCGAGCCCACCAACGGTATTTGATAGAAAATGTTTTAAGTAAATCCCGATTTCGGACAGAAAGCTTGAGTAGAGGTTGACCATTCCTTATTGTTGTAGCCGCGACTGTATTCCTTGTGTTCATTCGTGCACTACGTTAG
The DNA here is from genome assembly GCF_055883805.1 of Amblyomma maculatum. NCBI lineage: Eukaryota > Metazoa > Arthropoda > Arachnida > Ixodida > Ixodidae > Amblyomma > Amblyomma maculatum. The sequence continues at coordinate 190,824,667 of NC_139346.1, read as the reverse complement.
GAGCGGGAACTATAGAACGGTGTTGTAATTAAGCAAAGCAAGCAGTACTGCTGTACGATGCGTGCGACCAACTTCTGCTGTAGAGTTGTTTTATTGCGCATTACAGGAGCTTTACGAAGCTCGCGCACGCCTATGTATACCTTGGTGTGAAGACTTGTTGGTGGCACCGGTGGACGAGGCGTCCACGTTGGCCAGCGGCCTGCTGGCGTTTCGCGGCGGAAGCGCTGTGGTCTCCGTGGCCGATGTCAGCGTGGGCATGGGAACATCGTTGGGGGACTGGGCGCCGCCGCCTCCACCCGACGCGCGTCGGTGCAGCAGCCGTGGTGGAAGGCCCTGCTCCTGCAGTGAGGCCGCAGAGCCCGCGGGCCGCTGCTCTTGCCACGAACCTGCGCACGAACAGCATACGGAGTTGAAAGAACGACGAAAAAACGATGTTGTTGTATAGACACGCACACACAAAGGTATTAGGAAAAAAGTAAACAGGAGTGCTCTTAAGTCTGCTGAAGAGCAGAAATGCGAAAGCAATTTTCTTCCCTCTCAAACCCATGAAGTTATGCTACCGCTATCATTACCACTATCACCAACCATTACAATCACTATCACTACTATCCCAACTATCATCACTATAGCTACTATCACTAACACTATCACCATCAACACTATCATTGGTATCACTATCAGTATCACGACTACTGTCAACAATGGTATCACCATATATTCATATATTGTCAGTAACTGTCAGTGACTATTTTTATTATCTCAATCGTTAAAGCGTTGGGGATGGTACTTTGTCTTTTTTTTTAATGTTTACTTAGATAATCACAGAAATTAGTAATGTAATCTGTTAAGGGGAAAGATAATTAGACACAAAGTAGAAGAAAAAACAACGTGCCGATGGTGGGATCCGAACCCACGACCTCCGAATAACGCATCCGGTGCTCTTCCAACTGAGCTACATCGGCCGCTGTCCCCCCTGCTACTTTCTTAGGTATTTATGTTGTCTGTATACGAACCTTGAGAGTGTTCACCAGCGCCACCCTCAGCCATAGCGGCGGACGTGGGACGTCCTTTGTTACCGCCAGCGTCACGTAGAACGTGATCAAGAGCGAGGGTGAAAGCTGTGCTAGAACCCTCTTACGCTACCTATGGCTTCAAGACTGCCAGAACCGAGACCCCCGTAAGCTACAAGCAGATCAATCAAGGGGAAATGAGGGTGCTCGTTATAATACATGAAGGAAAGAAGCCAACAGTCGGCGAGGCCAAGGAAAGCGTTGGGGATGGTACTTTATGTCTTTTTTTTTAATGTTTACTTAGATAATCACAGAAATTAGTAATGTAATCTGTTAAGGGGAAAGATAATTAGACACAAAGTAGAAGAAAAAACAAAGTGCCGATGGTGGGATCCGAACCCACGACCTCCGAATAACGCGTCCGGTGCTCTTCCAACTGAGCTACATCGGCCGCTGTTCTCCCTGCTACTTTCTTGGGTATTTATGTTGTCTGTATACGAACCTTGAGAGTGTTCACCAGCGCCACCCTCAGCCATAGCGGCGGACGTGGGACGTCCTTTGTTACCGCCATATATATATATATATATATATATATATATATATATATATATATATATATATATATATATATTGTGTGTGTGTGTGTCCTATTATTATTTCTAAAACCTACATCACTATATAATACTGGCTATATGATAATTTAGAGTTCGTGCGCACACACTTGCGGGTGCCACGGAGAAAGCGTGGCAGGAGACACTGCGCCTTTCTTGCAAAACAATTTTATGTACTCTTCCGTAATCGACAGTAGATATAAAGTGCGATGTCAGTGCACATTAAGGATCCCCAGGTGGTCGAATTTACTGCATAGCCCCTCCACTTCGGCTCCTCCTTTTCTCTTTCTGCTTTCCACTCCCACCTTCCCCCTTACTTTACAGCCCGGTTCTGGTGTCCACGGAAAAGTGTGACAGATACTGCGTCTTTCCTTTCCTGCGAACCAATTGTTCGAGTACTCACTGAGCTTAATACAACCGTCTGCTAAAAGGGAAACGCCACGAGATATCAACGGAACGAAACGACAGACTCGATTCCAAATGCGTGAGCGCACCTCCAGCCGCCGCCTCCTCGACCGCGAGCGTCGGACAACGCGTGTTTTACGCGCTAGCGGACCTCGGCGGCTGCGTTTCGATGGAGGCGAAACAAAGAGGCGTCCGTGTCATGTGCGATGTCAACGCACGTTAAAGATCCCCAGGTGGTCGAAATCACTTCGTAGCCCTCCACTACGACTCCTCTCTCTCTCTCTTTCCACTTTCACTCCCACCCTCCTCCCTTCCCTTACGGCGCGGTTGAGGTGTACACAGGAAACAGGTGAGGCAGTTACCGTGTCTTTCCCTTCCTATAAATCAATCAATCAATCAATCAATCAATCAATCAATCAATCAATCAATCAAAATTACGCGCGAACGTGTGGCGCCATAGCCATCCTTGAGGATTGCGCGGCAGCATAAAAGAGCGAATTCTTGTCGTGAAGTCTCGTTTGTGCCCGGATGTCCACGTTTTGGTGCCCGAACGAAGAGATATCAGTGCCCAGATTAGAAGAATCGCAGCCCGAATATTGGCTCTTATATGTCTTCGACGTCCCCTCAAGCGTCAACGGGAGCTAAAAGCATTTCGTACTCAGTAACTGAAAATAACTCCCATAGTGAGCAATTCATCCCACAAATAAAATATCTACCAAGAGTAGGAAATGTTCGCAATATGGTACCAAACACGCACAATAATCGCCTTCTTCGTTTACCTATGTAAAGTGAATCATATAAGAATTTTATCAGCATTAAATTCAGTGCCCACTACGGGACTGGCATGTGCATAGCAGAAATAAATGAGGCTAAAGTCACACAATACACGCGAAGAAAATGCGAAGAAAACTCCCAGCGCCACCTACCTTTGGCCAACACACACAACTTAATTCAACCTAGGTAGCGATTACTGCGTTTTTATTTACATAATCATGGGGCATGAGAAAGGTTGAAAACAAAAAAAGAGCCCCCCCCCCCCAAAAGAGATCCATGTTTTTAAAAGGCGGACGCAAGGCACGTGCTTTGAAAAACCGGCCGATAAATTCTGGAAATGTGATACCCCTGAAACTAAGCGGTGATGCGGAAAATGAACTTCCTGAAAATCCGCAGGGATGAAGACAATCACGTTCTGTCCTGCTGTAAAGAAATTTTGTTCGTACAGGATGGCGAATCTGCATGAGTGCACAAATATGACACATCGCCTTTTTTCTACCTAAAGTAAAGATGAAATATGTAAAAAAGAACGCAGGGTTACGCTGCAGGCTGTCTGGCCTATGATGTTTTAGTGCGGAAAATAGCGCGCCCTAGATGAGTTAAGTTGCGGAACGCTGTTAACTGCCGTAAGACTGCACTGTCAACGGAAGCATAAAGAAAATGTGGGAAATAGACCGAAACCATTCAGCAGTCCTTGAACCGAAAGAAAGAAAACACGGCAGTTGGCTACTTTATACTGTAGTATAAGACCTTCATGTCAGATATTTGGGCCGCACATTTATAATGTATAAGACCGATGGGCTGTGAACCTGGGACCTTATGTCGGGTGATGTTAATTGTTTGCAATTGAGCCTCAGGTTCATTGTGACTCAGGTCCTCTGACATGGCTGCCTTGACTCCTTTTCCATATCCATAAGAACACATGCCAGCATTGAAATAATTAGCTGTGATACGGACCTTTCTCAAGACATAACATGAAACAAGGTCAAGCCAAGGAGCAGACAACTAGCCGCGAATTACGATGTTAGTGCCTGAAAAAAAAAAAGAAGAAATCGAAACAGCTGCAAAATAAAAACACGACCGAGATCTCCTGATTTTTGTTCAGCTACGAGCCGAATAGTTAATATAACTGCCCATTAAAACCTCAAGAAAATAGACATATGTTATCTCGAGCTTGTTAATTATAAAACGGAAAGCATGCCTTCCTTCGTTTAGCCTACTGAGGGCTTACTAAGCGCTGCACAGTAATTTTCGATGATTTCCCTGAACGACATCTGTGCTTAGAGAAAGCGTGTATATTCAATGCCGTAAGCACTGTCTTATTTACTGTAATAAACAAGGGCATAAAAATTAGCGCGGCGGTATAGCCAGCAGAACATCGTACTATTTGCACAAAAGAACAAGTGATCCGCGCTGATCTCTTGCACCGTCTGCCGTTCGTGTAGCGTTAGATCGACATCTCTGCGTTAGAGCCAAAGTAAGAAAGAAAAGACCTATAAGAAAAATGGCTGTGGCTCAACTTGGTTAAGCCTGGATAATTCCGAAAGCAATAATTGCCTGGCTACGCTTGGACTCAAAATTGGCGTGTCTTGAATACTTAGCTTAACTGGTTAGTCTATGTATAAGCAGTAATGAGGCGATTAGTGCAGATGATTTCATAATTATTGGAACATTTTGTGACACAGTAAAGTCTAGAGCAGTCAACGCCAGCACATATAGCAGCTGGTGTGACGTCACAGCGACAGTAGCGCCGCAGGTGAGCGGCGCAGCAACCACGCGCCGTAACTGCGGCTGGACGATCTGAAGGAGCGAGTTGGTTCCCCATACCTAGCAGCTGGTGTGACGTCACAGCAACAGTAGCGCCGCAGGTGAGCGGCGCAGCAACCACGCGCCGTAACTGCGGCTGGACGATCTGAAGGAACGAGTTGGTTCCCCATATCTAGCAGCTGGTGTGACGTCACTCCGCTTAAGGTCAAACGTAACTGCGGCTGGGTCACGCGAAGGCTTGAAAGTGCGAGTAGTATTGCTTTCGCAATAAAATTTCGATGCAAGCGAACTGTGTCTCCAAATCGACGTCACTGGTGTCTTGTGGCGGCGTGTTAAGAATCTAAAGAGCAGAGAGACCCACACAAAGATGGTTTGGTTTTGTTTAGGGGGTTTACCGTTCCAAAGCGAATTAGGTTATGATAGACATCGTAGTGGAGGACCCCGGAAATTTCGACCGCCTTAGGTTCTTTAAGCGTGCATTGACATCACGCAGCGCACGGGCGCCTTGCTTTTCGACTACATCGAAAAGCGGCAGCAGCTGCTCGGATTCGATGCCGCATCCTTGGGCACAGTAGTCGAGCGCCGTAACCACTGCACCAACGCGGCGAAAAAAAAATACAAGCCTGCTTCAGTAACCCATCACCTGTGACATCGGTATAGTTCGTCTGGATGCCCGACAGGAGCGTGCCTGCTAGACACCTTAGAAGTGAGTTACTGAGCGAGGGGGCAGTTTAGTGCTTCTTATTAATTTCACAGCAAGTTTTGTCTTATCCATTAAAAGCATAGAAAAAATAAGTTGTCATCGCAAAAAAAAATGCAAACTGGAGCTTAATCATATTATTTTCTCAATTGCTACATCCAAATACATTCTGCGTGCCCCGAACTCTATAATCACGCTTCACAGTTTAACCAACGTCAAAGCATGCCGGATGAATATTCTGTTTAATGGACAGTACCGGCAGTTTTTCGCCGCATATGAATCCATTGGGATACCGAAGACGAAAATGGCGACAACAGGATCTAGGGGCGGCACGAGCCACGCGCCCGCCGCCGGAGATTGCGAGCACGCACCGGTGTTCACCCGCCCTTGGACAGCGAAACGACGGGCCTAACGCAACACTGGAGCCGTCAGCCAAAGGGCCCGACCTGAGGGCCCCGCCGCCCCGCCCCATGCCGGCCGCCGCCGCCGCTGCCGTCGGGGGCGCCTCGGCCGAGCGCACACCCAGCCGGGTTCTGCGGGTGGCCATGTTCGGCGTTATGACGTTCATGCTCATCGCCGTCATCTCGGTAATCGTGGTCACTCTTTTCGCCGTGGTCTTCCTGTCGCGCAAGTCCCACGACGTCGTGATTCATCGCATGCACCCGGAGCGGCCAATGGATTCCATGATGCCCTTCCAGCTGCCTCCCAGACACCAGGTGCAGGTCCAGGAGCGGATGGTCCGCCGCCGGAGGCCCTTCATGAGCAGGCAGCAGCAGAAGGGAGGTCACGGCCATCGGCGGTACGCCGCTGCAGTCGCCAGGTCAGCCAAGAGCCGCGCCAACAACCTCGTCGCGAGGATCCATCGTCGACTCGCCCGCAAGCCGATCTTCAAGCGCCAGAAGCGACAGAAGCGCCAAAAGCGCCGTAAGGCTAGACCTTCTTACGATTAGACCATCGGACTCTGTACTTTCCGGCACGTGAAACCTTTGCGCCGGGACTTGAGCTGACGTTGTGGCGTCCACCGTGTGGCCTTGTGAAATGGTGATTGTGATCTGACCAACTGACTGTCTGTCGCCTGACCTGCTGCCTGGAAGATTCCTTCCACTTTCAAGCAAGATACCATCGCGGAGAGGGAAGGAATAAACCATTTCACCATTGACATGAGCGATTTCAGGGGCCGATGCTCCTTTCTGCGCATGCCTGTCGTCGATGGCACCACACGGTAAACTTTACAGAGTATAGTTTCAGCCGTGTTGGCTGGCTGTTAGCTGCGAAAGCCTTTGAGCACGGTCGTTCGCTCGTGCACACAGGAGTCTGACCATGCACTGAAAAGCTCGCTGTTGGCCTAGGCAATACTACGGCAAACCTGTGTGCCGCGCGTTACCTGTTCGCTTAAGTTGAGATAAAATATGGAGATAAACCACGCCCATTCGTCGAAGGCAGCATTTCAGCTGGTTATGCATGTTCAAGTGCCCTTTAAACAGGGACGCTTTAGGGAAGCTCTGGAAATTTCAGATCTCTCGGGTTCTTTACCGGGCACTGCACCCTCAGTCCTAGACAGCCGCTCAGCGTCCTAATCACCGACACTACCCTACTAAACACTGGATTGCGCATGCGCATAGCGCCAGGCGGGCTAAATACTGAGCACCAGTCACTGTAGCCGCCAACCCGAACTACAGCTGCATAAATACATCATTAGTCACCTTAGAAGCAGCTGCGTGTGGCACTGCTTCATGTATACGGCGCTAGATGCACATGCGCAAATCTGCACTCCACTAGAAGCAGAGACAAGTCCATACAATAAAAGTTATGCCGTGAAAGAGAAAAAGCTTAATTTTCACGCTCAACTCGTGAGGTAAATTACATTTCATGTTCGTGTACGACATTTTTTGTTTCTTCTTTTCAAATGCTGCCTGCATTCATTAATTCCGTAACGAGGAGATTAGTAAGTATAACTCACGTATTTCGCACTTCAACATTTTTGCACAGACTGGCAGTTCAACGCATCTACTGCTCCGCTGTTAGGGCTGCAAAAAAGCTCGTCGCCCACTCACAGCATCGTTAGCTGGCTGGTCATGAATGCCGCTTTTCAAGGAGTCTGGACTTCAAAGTTCATTTCATTTGGATGGGGGCGCGATCCAGCCGAAAGAATGCACCCAGATTTGATGATGGAAAACGAGCAGAAAAGGAGAAAAATTTTCTTTTTATTTTTAACGCCAAACTATGAAGCAGTGAGGAATGAGGCGAGACGAGATGTGGATGGGTAGAATGAAGGAGAAGACGATGACGCTGCCGCGGCGTTGTTTAGTGCCCGCCGCTGTCTACCCGCGCTGCACTCTGTCGCCTCATTTGCATCACAATGAACTGTCCGTCCGTTCCCCTCAACAAGATCGAATTCCTGGGCTCTCGGCACCCCCTTTCGTCCCGTTCGTGACCTGCCGGACGCGCACTGCCCTGAGGGCCTACCGGCGCTCACCCAGTGGAGTCACCGGATCCTGTTTCAACCTCTCGTTTTTGCAACTGCTTTTTCTTTCCTTCACAGAATGGCTCACAATTGATTTTCGACGATGAAGTTTCCTAATTGTTTCCATTTTCATGAGCTATTTTTTATTTATTTCGGAGACTTGCAATGGGGGGCCTAGGACGGGACAATAAAAAAAGCTTGTTTTCATTTACCCAAGCCCCACGTGAAAGCCGAGCGATGACTGCAGCGCCAAGGTTCGGCGACATGCGAAATTTCTGGCTCTTTTATTCCTTCCGCCGAGGAACGCTCGATGGAGTGTTTAACTGCGCGCTTAATGAGCTGGGTTGATTTCCCCTGCTGCTGCAGCTTGGTATATGGCGCCCTCTTTTCTTCTTTCTTTTCCTTTTCTCGCGGTGATCACTGCCACAGGCACCACCAGAGGCCGGGGTCGATTGGCTCATCTTAGTGACTCGGGCTAACCGCGACCGCGGCTGAGTGAACGACCAAATTAGCCAGCGGCTCGCTCCAGTGGAGAACCGCTTATTTGAGGATTGGAACGAAGTAGAAGACGCGGTTGGATGCCGGACGCTGTTCGGTCGGAACAGTTTCGCAATCCGTTCGCGCTAACGTAAGCCGCCTGGTTGAGTGTACGGCTATACATTGCTCCAGGCATTGCAGCCGCGGTTGCTTCATTGACCGCAGAGGTTTACCAAATGAGACAAGTGTAGTTCCTGATGCGTGTGCTTATGGGTGCAGCACAGGTGTCTCTTGCCATTACGGCTGCGTATATAGGTACGGCGTCCCAACAAAGCTAGGTCAAGGTCAAACTAGGAATTATGTAAAGTACTAGCTCGTATTTTGTTCGCCCCGCATATTTTGATAATTTATCGACGTATGGAGTTAACCAGCTTTCTAAATACGGCCGCAAACACTCAGAAGTGAATAGGAAAGATCTGGAGAGCAGTGAAAATAGTCCGACCCGGTGCTCCTGTCGAGCTGGCGTTACCGTACTCCTTTTATCTTGGCAATAGTAACAGCCCTCGATATTAGAAAAAAAAAAAATGAAATACACCGCGAGACACCCAGAATATTCCGAATATACGCCGCAACACACCGCATACACCCGCCACGTGGTAAAATGTGCATTCGGGCCTGGTACTATTGTTACGGACGAAGGAGGAAGAAGAGGGCAGTGGCGTGGCCAGGAGCGCGCGCGCTAGGCCCGCACACAGATTCATTAAACGTCATCTCACGACCATCGAGCATCTTCTCACTGTCCTCTGTTCTCCTGTTGTCATCGCTTGCCGCCACGCAACACTATTCTCACAACAGAGCGTCGCTTTCTCCTTGGCTAAGAAATGCGCGCCAGCCAAATCTGAGGGCGCGTATTTACACTCAGCAGCTATAACTGGCGCTCATATTGGAAGAACTATGTAAAACAAATCTAGACCAGTTTTAGTTAGGACGACCTGCAGAGGTTTCTTCATTTTGCTTTAATCTACGGCGCAACCATCCACGCATTATGCACCGTAGATGAAAACTCAATGGCCTGACACTTTGAAATCGATGTGAACAAAGTACAGGGCCAGCTCAGTAAACCAGTGGCACCTACAAGGATATGATCCTGTATTTTTGTACTACAAGGTGATAGAGTACATAAACTGGGATGGACTATGTGAGCCCTGTACTATTTTGGTTTAACCTGTGTGAGTAACTTATCTATAATGCGTGGGCCTAAACCGCATTAACCGAAACTAGACAATGTCGGCCCAGGTATCATAGCCTCAGTGGCTTTGGGACGTTAAACCCCACAAACCAAACCAAACCAACCTGAGCTATGTGGACGATGTAACCCAGGAAGTGGCCCATTGGGTTATCATGGTGGAGACGGTGGAACAACTCCAATTATTTTATCCCGGGGAAGAGAGATGTCCTTACTAGCTTTGTTTAGATTTTCTGCAGAGGGAATGAAATGATTTTCAAAAGAAGAGACATGGTTTCCACCTCAAGGCGCAGTGCCGGAGATCGTTCAATAGTTTTCTATTTTATTTTCGGTGAATAAAATACCGCGAAAGATGTAGATGTACGAAACGCACTTGCGCATTCCAGGAATAACCGAGCTCCAGGTAGCTGTTAAGAACCAAGGTTAAATTAGGTGCCGATTTCGAACCGCGCCCTTCGGTCAGGACGAGCATGAACACGTCGCTAGCTTTAAGCTCGGCATTTCTCAGAATCCACGTCCTGCGCATTTTATACGGCACATGGTGAGTAGCGTGGTGAAGAAATTGAGGCTTTTGTCGAATGATATAGTCCATTTGATAGCGACAACACAGCATATTTCTATAATATTTTTTGAAGCGGTAGTCATAGCCACAGTCTTTCTAGACCACAAATATGAACAAGCAGAAAGGCGTATTAAGAGTGACGCAAATATGTTACTGCATGCACATAACGATGAAAAGAATATTGAAGACTATAGAGAAGCACACGAGGATCATCAGTAGCACATACTAAAAGGGGAAGAGCAATATAAGACAAAGCAAGTGCTTGTCCTGCTTCCTTTTTCGTACAGTCTGATTTCGTGCTCTTTTCATGCTAAAGGCAGCTGCACCACATTTTCAGAAGCTCTAGGAAATTAAATGAATACTATCTCAGTAAGCAAAGCGTCAAAAAGATCTGTGCATTTGCCTGTGTGTGTGTGTACGTGTGCGTGCGTGTGTGCGTGTGCGTACGTGTGTGTGTGTGTGTGTATGCGTGTGCGTGCATGTGTGTGTGTGCGTGTGCGTGTGCGTGAGTGCGTGCGTGCGCGCGTGCGTGCGCGCGTATGTGTGTATTCCAGCCTTCAAAATAGGTATAAATGAGCTAATAAAGGTCAGACTTCTCACAACATCAGGCAGAGCACAAAAGCTTGATAATGACGTCGTGGAGGGTGAGATTTCGCATTTCCGCTGCTTTCGGCCACACACACCCGTGCGTTGCAGCACGTCACTAAAGAAAGTCACGCGTGTTTTGTCTTCGCTTACTTTATGTTTGTTCTTTCAAAACAAGCAATTCTGCGTTAGATATGTACCCGCCGCGTAGAGTAAGTCATCATGCACCCCTAGAACTGGCACTACGCACAACAGAGAAGACTGAAGGGCGTCGCTAGTTTCACTCTTTCGACTCCTTTAAGCTTGACGAATTCTTAAGGCCGTTTCATTTGCCCTTTAAGCCATACTCCGTTAAATGAATTGTTAATGTTCTGTCAATCGTCTACATTTTGAAAACAACCAGCCACTTCCAAAAGAACCCACATAGCACATCATATTCAAGCCACTGCTGGATATACTCCTGCGCAATAACTATTGCGAAATTATGCTCCACGGCTATCCCTTGTTCTCTTTTTGAGGTAATAGGCAGATAATTGCGTGCTACATCATTAGAACTGAGCTTTCCTTTGAAAGTTCAAAAACCGTCTAGCGTGTCAGAAATTTCCTAAACTGCAGTTCTTCTCTGCTTAAGCCAAACTTGGCACTGTCCGGCTTTCATTCGTAAAATGCGCTCACTTGATGACGTAACACAGTGGTGCCAACGACCCAGTCATCTTTGTGCATCCTAATGCCCAACGAGCAATGAAACGCGGTTGTTTGCTGGCTGTTGTGTAATTCTGTGCTCGTAAAACAAGGCCAGTTACGGGGAGGGGGAGGCAGCCCAGATTGATGCGGGAAGCAGCGCGAGCCGCACAACGCCCGAGGGTCCTCGCTCCATGGCAGTGACTTCTCGCAAGTGGCTAATGTCGCTTTATTCGCTGCTAGCCTCTATTTCCTTTCCGACGCGCTCTGCTGCTCAGAGGCGGCATTTACTGTTTTCGCGGAGTATATATGGGCTGTAAAGAGAAGAGTAAAAATTAATGAAAGGCGCTATTCAGTAGATGTAGTTACCGTATTTGCGCAACCATAAGCGGACTACCCGGGTACAAATTAACTCCTTTGGCACCCTACCGGTCTCTCGCTTAGTCCCCCCCCCCCAACACACAAAAAAAAAAAAAAAGAAACGCTAGGATCGGCACCATAGTTGGATACAAAAAAAGAAAAGGCAGTTCCTAACTATGGGCACTGGGCAAAACAGCAAACAAACAATTTTTCATATCTGACTGCACTAAACAAGCCACAGGAAGTGAAATTCTCGAGCTTTAATTTGGCCTGATCGTTAGCCTTTTATTTAGGTTGCAAGAAAAGCTTTACCAGCGAACTGCTTTCTGTCGTGGGCTAATTGTTTGTGGAAGTTAATGCAGACTTGAGCTCTATCCGACTATAGTAAGGTTAACTGTGACATGTAATGAGCAACGCAGTTAACTACGATCAACAGTATCCCGCTTCATTTCGAATATATCGCGCCAGTGTGCCGCAAAATCTGTCAAGGTGTGTGACACCCATATCAAAGTCGCTAATTTCGCAACTGAATGTTACTGACGTGACGTGACGTGATTTCCCTGCCGAGTCTCCACGTTATGTAAGCGTTTTTTGTACAGCCGTTTTTCGTCTCTAAAAAAAAAAAAAAAAAAAAAAAAAAAAAAAAAAAAAAAAAACCATAAAAAAGCCCCTTGTAAAAATCTTCGGAGCCACCGGCAGGTAAACCTCTCTTATAGAGCAATAAAATGCCGAACTTCTCGATTGGGCGTCGGACGTTTTGCAATACTGATATCGCTCCTATACAGCTATAGCACTTTTTTTTTTTTCAAAGCAAATACGCCTTAGTTTGATTTAAAGTAACGCCCCTCAAGAGAAACGTAAACAATTTCGCAACGTAGTGATGCCGGTTTTCTTGTTATCTGGGCCGTCTATAGCAGATCAACCTGAACCATGGAAAAGGTTTGGTTTGGTTTGGGATTTGAAATTTCAAACCTTCTCGGCTGCCGCTCTATGCAAACACACCCGTGTACCATGAAATGGAGGGCGAGATGGCCAGATGTGGTACGAAGTAAAACATCAAGCGAACGAGGCCGGATACGAATGGACAAAAAGAGCGCGACGTTTACCTTTCGTCTCCTCTATGCCTCGCGCCGTTATCCTGCTTCAATGTATACCGCGTCCGATATCATCGTTTCCGGATTTTCCTACATGTATAGAACGTCTCACGGTTCAATTACAAAGCTCTCCAAATCGCATCGAAAGGAAACAGTCATAAACACAGCGTTGGAAACTATACAAAGAAAACAAATCTGTAACTGAATCTTGATTCACGAGTACCAAGCGAAAAAAAAAAAAAAAGGTAAAATGATAAACGAATAATAAAACACGGCATAAACCAGGGTGCGAACACCTTTTTTACCGAAGTCATCCTGCGGTTGCAGTTGCGCATTTTGCTATACGCCGCCACGGGAACCCTGAGAATGAAAAAAGAAAAGAATAAGAGAGTAGACGAGAGGACGGGGATGAATAGTTGGGTGTAGTAAGATTAACGGCTGTCCACTCCGTAGTACTGCAAAGGGTGAAAATATGAAGGACAGGGGGCACCGAACTTATCCCTTCGCGACCAAGTGTCGATGTTCCTCCGCACGGAAGGAGCCTCTTGCACACGGGAGCTCCCCTTGTGCCCGTCTTAGAGGTTCATGAACAGGTATACCAAAGCAGCGCTATATATGACCGACCCAGCGGGATATGTCGCCCTGATGGCCGTCACCCTCGAGAAAGCTGCGCGTCCCTCAGATCATATATAGGGCGGCTCAAGCGTGGCGCTAACACGCTGTCATCGAGAGACTACCCAAGGGCTCCAAAGCAGCGACAGATGAGAGACTATCTTGCGACACCAGAGCATCCGCTGCGACAGCAACAGCCATCTTAGGTTATGAAGGGTGCACTTTCCCAACAAGATTGACTGTTACATTGAGTATAACGAGAAGAAAAGAAAAAGTAAACGTCGCGAGTGCACACAGAGTTTATCGGCCTACAGCAGACTCCACCGTGAAAGAGAGAGGCTATGTTCCTATAACAAATCCCGGAGATCTCCCAGGGGCCTAAGCTGTTTGGATGCCAAGCGCAAGGCGGCAGTTTCGGCCTCAGGCCCCATGGAAGCCTGCAACTTGAGCAATGCCGCCTTTCTGGATAGCACCTCATTTCGCGTGTTGGGAAAAACACTAAAGCGATACTGTCCCTGTCGCGCCGCAAACCTTAACTGCAGCTGTTGTGGCCTTTGTTTTATTTGTGTTTTGTTTTTTTAACGGGCTACTGTGGTTACAGTGGCTTAGTAGACTGCTGCGGAGGAGCCCCCGACCTCGCGAGCTCGACCGCAGCTACGGAGGCCATATTACGACAGGTTTGGTTTGGTTTACGGCGTTTAATGTCCCAAATCAACTCGCGCTGTGAGAGACACCGTAGTGGAGGGCTCCGGAAATATAGACCACCACCACCAGTGGTTCTTTAGCGCGCTGACATCGAACAGCACATGGGTGCCTTTGCTTTTGACGAAATACAAAAACTCCCGTGTGCTGCGTCATAACGGCGGACGCGAAACAATGTGAGATGGTCTAAACTAATCCACAGCCCTGCAATACGGCGCCCCTTACAGCGTGATTAGCCCCGAGACGCTTTAACCTCGCAATTTACGATCCAATAATATTTATATGTATAATTTTGTACCTTTTCTTTTATAGTGTGGAAAAGTACTTGGACGCATCCTTAAATGTGACGACGAACGAAGAGCATAAAATTAAAGCGACGACCATGTGGAACTAATGTAAGAACATACTCGGCGAAACAAGAGCAGGCACGGGGTGTGCCTGTAAATAATAACAGAACAGGGTAGTGAACCATCAACATGCCTCTATGCTAGTAACGACAGATAAGTAGAAAGTTAGAGAGAAAGCCGGAAAGTGGGGGTGGGGGTGGCATCAGGCATTAAAAAAGCAGTGTGATTATACACAAAACTTTGTCATTTGCTGCCACCGCATGTTGCACCGCTCAATCGCGCAAACTACCGACAAATATTACGATCGTCAAAATGCGCTTTAGAACATGACAAGGAACTAACTACGGAACTGAAAAGGCAATGAAAATGCGTGGAGAAAAGCTCAAAAAGTAGTTGTGAACAAACACAAAAGCCACGAAAAGCCCGAAATGCCGTTGCGTGTGACTCTCGTAAAGGTGGGGTCATAGAAACGGAGTAGAAGAGAGCTAACCAGCCGTGGCGTTAAGGAAAGCAAGTGCTGTATAGAGCTACGGCAGGCAGAAGAAGACGAAGTGGGGAGTCCTGAAAGGCCAACAAAAGGTGGCGGAAGGAGGAATAGGGGCGGGAGAAGGGGATTGAAAGCAATAAAAATCCACAAACTGACTAAAAACCTCACAGAAAAGACAAATAAACTAGGGGCTGAACCGTTACACATCAGAGCTCTTTCTCGAAAGGCTTATGGACGGAAAACACAAGTGAAGTCGCTTTGTTTTTGTTTTGTTTTTTCCTTTTCATGATGACTAAAGCTTTTAAAGTCCCGCGCACTAAAGACGATTCTCGTAGCAGTCTTGAAAGATAAAAAAGGGCAAGGGTCAAGCCCATTTAAAATCGCCATCAGTGAAGGCTCACAAGAAGCGACTCTAGCACACAGGATTTTGGTAGCTTTCGTTGCAAAGGAAAAAAAAAAAAAAAAAAAAGAAAAGCCAAGGCCTCTCTTCACTGAGTGTTTAGTGCGTGAAACTTTTCTTAGAATAGCGCGCAGACGTTACGGTTTAATCTCTGCCCCATTTTCCTTCCGTTATATTTATCCCAGTGGTTTTCTTCAGCACTACCAAAGATACGATGCGTGCAGAGGCGATGACTCTGCAGACTGTAGTGCCAGTATAAAATGGTCATGCGAACATGTGGGATAACATGTGCGCGCATTCATAAAACGTTATTTCAAACAGTCTTAGCGTACGCACGTGTTATCGTGGCTATTTCTTCAGTTTAGCACTCGCGAGTCTCGCGTACGACAAAACCGCCTCTCTAACATGGCGGCGTGCTTCGATACAGGGAGTCCCATGTACTTGTCCTTACTGGATTTTTCGGTACGCTCGTTAATCACAAACGGCGCAAGGGGCGTTCGTTTGTTATTATCTGACCTACAGCAGCATCCATCAGCACAAATTTTCTTTTATTTTGTACTCACTACGCTGAAATTGTCGCCACGGCCTCCTTTGCATACGTTGAACTGAAGATGCTACTGTGTCAAACAGCGTAAAGTCAAGCAATACAATATATTCGAAACTTCCGAATCTTCTTTCAAGGTTTGGTACGTAGATAGCGTCTGTTTATACTATTTTACAGCCATATCTGCAAACGCCGCGACCAGACGACTTGCAGACGACGCGGTGCGCAGGAACACACTTAATGCACTCTCTGAAACAGCAAACAGCCTTTTGTGCGCCACAGTCGTGAGGACACTTCAGGTGACCGCAATCCCCCCCTTTTATATCTGTAAGAATATATTTTCCCTTCTCATGCACATTGTTTAAGCTTTCTCCTCAACCACTGACCTCATAAACTCTCGTCTTATATTCTCCGCGTATATCTGCTCAAGCAATCCTCCTGCACATTCTCCTCATACTTTACCGTGACATGTTCGCCACATATTTTCTCCACGCACTTTATGTGCATTCTCAGTTCAACCTCCTCATACTGTCAGCTTACGCTTTCCCTCTGCTTCCTGCCTTATACCATACATTTTTCTGCACATATTTATCCACATACACGTCACATGTTTTCTCCACGCACTTTATGTACGCTATCAGAAAAAACCTCCACATACTGTGATCTTATACTTTCCCATTGCTTCCTGCCCTGTTCTTTTGATCCATCCATTCGAAACCAAATCGTCGCCATTACTACTTTTCCCTGCACTATCTTCTGTACTTTCTCTTTTACGAACGTAAGAATGCCCTGCCCTCTCTTCTGTACTTTCTATTTATTTACGTAAGGATTCCCTGCACTCTCTTCTGTACTTATCCTTTATTTATGTAGGGTCGTACACCATCTCCCTTTTTTGCCAGGAGTGCCTGAGGGAGCAATCGCAGTCAAAGATGCTAGTATGCCTTCGGAGGCGATCTTTCCTTTTGTGCTCAAGCCGATGCCAAAGCGCTCGCACACAAGCGCCAGAGAGAAGCAGATTCCTGGCGCGTCTCTATACACCTGCTCCGTTGAGCCTGTATGGCACGGTGGGAGACTAGGCAGCTCTGAGATGACTCAACTCGCTCGTTCATGTTGGGAAAGTCTCTTTTCATTCTCCCTAAAGCGGAGCACTAAATTAAGCCACGCCGTCAAGTCGGGGTCCCTCCATCTCTTTTGATTCTGCGCCCCACATGCGACGACACTGACAGCAAAATAAAAGAAGGTGCCCACTCTTCCGCAGAAGTCAGCATATCCTCACATTCTCCTTCCAGACCATAACCTGAGATGCTTTTTTGTGGAGTTCAATGCGTATGTCGGTACCGAGCATATCGTTTAAAATATTCGCCCACTTTTTTCTGGGCCCGTCAAGGGCCTCGAAGTGGAAAGGCAAGGACCTGTCAAAAGGCTCATCTGCAATTTTTTTGTTGTTGCTTTCTGACAGCGCTGCGACTCAAGTCACACCCGAGTTGCGCAACCGCTATGATTGCGCAAACATTTCTGCACATGAAACAAGCATGTGAAAATAATAATAATAATAATAATAATAATAATAATAATAATAATAATAATAATAATAATAATAATAATAATAATAATAATAATAATAATAATAATAATAATAATAATAATAATAATAATAATAATAATAATAATAATAATAAATAATTGGTTCAAAGGAAGGGAAAGGCGCAGTATCTGTCACACTTGTTTCTGCGGACGCCTGAACCGCGCCGTAAGGTAAGGAAGGAGGATGAGAGTGAAAGTGAATAGAGAGAAAGAGGAGCCGTAGTGGTGGCCCACGGAGTAATTTCGACCCCCTGGGGATCTTGAACGTGCGCTGACATCGCACAGCACACGGACACCTCTTCGTTTTGTCTTCATGGTGAGCTGTCTGTATAAAGAGATGTTGAACAATTCTGCCGAGTGCCTGACACTCGGACCATACAGCGGTTTTAACTAACGTTGACTGCAGGTTATCATTTTTCTGTAAAGCGCATGTTACACGGCGGACCAAACCGTGGTTGCGCCACTAACCGCGGTTATCGCGAATCGAGCTTGGCGACCTCGGTTTGCTCGTTTAACCGAGAAGATGGCGGCGTCCATGGACGGAGGCAGCGCGTCGGCAGCGTACGCGCCCATGTTACAAACTTTTCCAAGCAATAATTTTGCGACACAAAACCTAGTCTTCACAGAAATCTTGTTTTATAACAAATATCTTCTAAATAACGCACATATTTGGTTGGTTGGTTCATAGGAAGGGAAAGGCGCAGTATCTGTCACACTTGCTCTGTGGACACCTGAACAGCGCCGTAAGGGAAGGGATGAAGGTGGGAGTGAAAGTGGATAGAGAGAAAGGGGGGCCGTAGTGGAGGGCTACGGAGTAATTTCGACCACCTGGGGATCTTTAACGTGCGCTGACATCGCACAGCACACGGACGCCACTTCGTTTCGCCTCCATCGAAACGCAGCCGCCGAGGCCGGGATTCGATCCCGGGAACTCCGGCACAGTAGTCGGGCGTCTTACCACTGCACCACCCCGGCGGGGCGCACATATTTGCATACGGCATTTCATTCTGCCGAATTGTTGCGTGCCCCGCCGGGGTGGTGCAGTGGTAAGACGCCCGACTACTGTGCCGGAGTTCCCGGGTTCGAACGCGACCGCGGCGGCTGCATTTCGATGGAGGCGAAACGAAGTGGCGTCCGTGCGCTGTGCGATGTCAGCGCACGTTAAAGATCACCTGGTGGTCGAAATTACACCGTAGCCCTCCACTACGGCTCCTCTTTCTTTCCACTTTCATTCCCACCTTCCTCCCTTCCCTTACAGCGCGGTTCGGGTGTCCACAGAGCAAGTGTGACAGTTACAGCGCCTTTCCCTTCCTGTGAACCACTTTAACTTTAATTAACTTTTAATTGTTGCGTCAGTTCGTCTTTTACACCAAAGGAGGCGTTAGCAGCCATAACCGAGTTAGGCTTCCTATAACCGAAGACTTTGGAGTACCGGGTAACAACGACGAACCGCGATTTGAGATAACCACAATTCAGTTCGGTAACCGCGGTTAACTCTGTCCGTGTAACAAGGGTATAAGCGGAGCAGCTGGTCGCTGGCTTTAAGCGCACTTTGCAGGCGTATCACAGAGTTGCCAGCCATGCAACAGAGTAATGAAGCTTGTTCAGGGAACTTCTGGAGGAACTATTTCACGCTAATTACGAGAACAACACAAGTTGTTAGCTGAGTTGCGGTCCACCGAAGTGAACACAAAGCTGGAAAATTCGTTTAAAGTAGGCATAGCAAAGCGCATCTCCGGGAATTTGCGAGAAAGCAAACCGAAGGGGAGGAATCCTGCAATTAAACAGGGATCAGCTGCTGCACGAATTCGGGCTACGCGAGGGTACTTTAGGCAGAGAGAAGGCAACCATACTATGGTTTGACAGGCACATGCAATGAGAACAGGCTTAACCGCATTACGCATCTGCCAGACAAAGGCCAAGAAAAAGTGGCGCGAGTCATCCCAGAGTAGCTTACGCACCTACGCGATATTTCTACTGCCGCTCGCTCGCCGACAAGAGTTTCGAGAGTGGGATCTCTTAATCACTTCTCGCTTCAAGTCGATCTACCGCGTACGCGCGGGGTTCGCTTTGCAACGCGCCCAGGTCCCTCTAATGCATTTCTGAAGACCGAAAATGCCGGGGTGAGCCAGCAAGTAAAACTTATTTCTGGTTCGGATCGATTGAAAACCACAGTGAATGCAACAATGCGGCTTCTTATCACCCTGCATTAGAAACGAAATTAGACTCCCAGGGACATCGGTTTGGTTTGTTTTGCGGGGTTTAACGTCCCAAAGCAGCTCAGGCTATGAGAGACGCCGTAGTGGAGGACTCCGGAAATTTCGACCACCTGGGGTTCTTTAACGTGCACTGACATCGTACAGCACACGGGCGCTTTGCTTTTCGCCTCCATCGAAAAGCTGCCGATCACCGCGTAATTTGAGTACACGATATCGTCGTGATGGCGCTCAACGAGCTACAAAGCTGAGGCGACGCCAGTCGAAAGAGAATGGCGTACAAACAAAGCGCCCATAGAAGACAGACCCCTAAAACCCTACACAGCTCGCGAACCAATGTTGGTTGGTTGGTTTGATCATGGGGTTGTTGTGGCTGTAGGAAGAAAGAAAAAAAAAAATGCACGGGCCTGCTACTGGCTCTGTAGCTGAGCCACCTGCGCTGCCTCGTGCGGACAGAAGAGAGAAAGTGGAGAAGAAAGAAAAAGAAGAGGGAGAGAAAGACGCGCACCGCAAAAGCCGTCGTCCATCACCGAAGCGGTGGCGGGTGCAATGACAGCCTACAACAGATAAAAATTCGGTGGCAGGCTAGCCCACGCTGCAAGCGGCGGTGACATACCTGTCCCAGCCCCATCAGGGCCAGGACCAGCCCGCCTCCCGATCGTGGGGTTTAAGGTCCCAAAGCGACTCAGGCCATGAGAGAAGCCGTAGTGGAGGGCTCCGAAAATTTAAACCAACCGTGGTTCTTTAACGTGCACTGACATCGCACAGCACACAGGCTCCTTGCTTTTCGCCTCCATCGAAAAGCGGCCGCCGCGGCCAGGATTCGATACCGCATTCCCGCACAGTAGTCGAGCGCCCTAACTACTGCACCGCCACGGCGGGGCCGAATAAATGTGATGGCGCGGCGGTACTGACAACCACAGAACTGTAATAAATAACAGACGTCGAAAAACAATGAAATCAAATAGCATGCACAAATTGGCGTGGTTTGGCTTATGGGGTTTAATGTCCAAATCCGACCCATGTTTTGAGAGACACGACGTGGAGGGCTCCGAAAATTTCGACCACCTGAGGTTCTTTAACGTGCGCTGACATCGCACAGCACACGGGCGCCTTGCTTTTAGCTTCCATCGAAAAGCGGTCACCGCGCCCGAGATTCGATCCCGCATCCTTGGGTTGAGTAGTCGAGCACCCTAACAACTGCGCCATCGAGGCTTTTTTTCTTTCTGACATGGTATTTATTACACGTTGTTATGCACAGAACGGGTTATGTACACAGACTATTTACAATGCACATAGCCATTGCTGAGATGCACAACAGAAAACACAACTAAAAGGCAGGCAAATATAAACACGGTGTCACCAGCGGAAACCAATCAGGTTGAAAGTCATTTCCGTCATAAATGTCCTTCAGTTGCAGCATCATTTCGCTAAAACGGAGTCTAGGTGGAACAACAGGTTCAGCGTTGCGATCTAACATGCGTGTCTTCCACAAGCTATGAAGTCCAATAAGGAAACACATGTCATATGGTTCGTAATATGATTGTGTAACAGCAAGATACCGAAAACTGTAGGAATTTAGAACAAAGTCTTTCTTTAGAGTTCTTTGCAGCACATCCCAAAAAAGAATTGCATCTTTGCAATTAATGAAACAGTGCTCAATTGTTTCCCGGGACGCATGAATTTGCACTTTAGCTGCTTTATAAATGCTATCTATCAATGAGCCAACAGAGGAGGCTCGGCTGTAAGAAAAATATAAAAGGGAAAGAAATGTCATGTTTGCACACGAGGGGTTAATGTTGAAGCTGAAAATGCCAGAGGATGTTCAACTATAAGAAAAATATAAAAGGGAAAGAAATGTCATGTTTGCACACGAGGGGTTAATGTTGAAGCTGAAAATGCCAGAGGATGTTCAACTACAGTGCAACAATTACTCTTCTTATGCGCATGTGTCAGACTGGAAGTGCAAAGAGAGAACTTTAACCAACACCCCACTAAGTGAGTAGTGTAAATCACTTTCCTTGAAGCACTGTCATACCTCTCGCAGAAATGGCGACCCCTTCTCGGAAATACTGGGATCGTTAACTACAAATACAAAAACACATTCACAAAAAGTGGACACATTTTGAAAATTCCTCGCGCTCACACTAATTATAGCCAACAAATCCTGGCGCACTTCCACAGGTTATTAACCCCTGTGTTGACGTGTCCAGCTAACGTAGGTTCTATTCCTGATTATTACTTGTGAAATCGTACACCCCGTGATTACTGCTGCTTTGTACTTCAATATCTTTTGAACGTGCATTTTCACGAACTTGCATGAACGAGTAACGCTTTTATATGGATGCGTTTTACTGGTTCCTGCTCTTGTCCTGTGATCGGTGTGCAACCATTGTCAAGCCATTACTGGCTTCATGCCAGCATCCCCGCCGCACCAAATGTTTTCTCTTATTTTTAGGCTGGAGTACATCGCACTAAATTATAAAAATAAATTTCAAAGGTGCACCAACATCACTCGTTGCACGCGGTGACGAACTTTGTAAGGCGTCATACGTCGAGTGTCATCGAAAGCTGTACGCTATGCAACGATAATCTTCGTCAAAACCAACAAGCCCAAGCATCCACCTTATGGCTGTATGCTATAAAGCCAGGCCGACTGTTCTACCTAGAAAAAACTAGCCTTCTCGTGTTTTTAAATAATTTGTAGAAATATAGAAAAGAACTGCAGTCGGAATGTGATAAAAAATGAGAAGGGTTCAACGCTGCAGAACCGAATATGGAGCGAAAGCATTAGCTCTTCTTCCTCCTCCTCTTCCTCCTCCTCCTCTTCCTCTGCTTCTTCCTCTTCTTCCTCTTTCTCTACTTCTTCCTCTTCTTCTTCCTCCTCCTCCTCTCCTTCATCTTCTTCGCGGCTGTTCAAGGTCATCCGTGACTGCGGCCACGGACTACGCGACGAGCCAAAACCTGACGTAGTATTGCTTTCGCAATAAAGTACCTCCACTGTTACGCAGCAACTGCACGCGCGCTGAGTCATTCTGGTGTCCCCTGCACCCGTCAATCCCTTTTCGTTAATTCCATTCTGCCCCTCCTCTAGGAGCACTTTCACTCTCTCATAGTGTACCCTTTTGGCTATTCCTGATCATATAACACGTAACGTGAACGCCATTAAAGCCAAAAACGGGCGCTCAACAACTTCGCTGTGAAGGTAACTACGATCTGTCACAACACCCTTCGGCTCAACCCGCACTGTCGGCTTCTTTCGATAATTTGCCAGACGGCACATTATACGCGAGAGCGTACTGGGCTGGCTGTGCCGAAAAGCCATTGATGTGCGCTAAAAGTGCTGGAGAAATGCTTGGAATTGTTTCGAACATGCTAAGAAATGCACGCGTGATTTCGTATCGAGAGACTCGGCCTTGAGAGCGAGCTGACGCGGTTCACCTCGGCTCCGTGTTTTTCGAATTGTGTATGTGGATTTTAGACCCGATATGGCCTGAACCCACTCGAAACGGTCAGTGAAGGTGTTCGGCACCTGTTTGCAACAATTTTACTTTCAGCTCGCTGTTCAATTCGAAGCTTTCAAGGACTAGCGTTTCTGACGGGCTAAGCCTAATCGACGCCCTCAGGGCCCACCACGACCACGGCTGCTCCCGGGCCACAGCCGGGCGGCGCTGCCGCCACAGCGCATCCGGAAGATGTGACCTTCAAAATTTTACGCCCGGCGACCTTCACTCCGTGCCAACCACCGACTACGACCCCAGAGTCAAGCCAAGTTACAAGGCGTTCCGATTATCCGCCATTACCGGCGGGTCACGAGCAGATGGATGCTGCGCCATACTACGTATCCAGCCAAACCCTGACTCCGACACCACAAACGCCACAGGTTACACCGACTACAACCCCACAGTCAAGCCAAGTTACGAGAAGTTGTGATTACCCGCTCTTACCGGCGGGGCATGAAAAGATGGAAGCGGCGCCGTACTTCGCATCCAGCCGAACGGTGCCTCCGACGCCACAAACGCCACAAGCTACAGGGAGCGTTGATTACCCGCTATTGCCGACAGTGCACGAGGAAATGGATGCCGCAGCTGTGACTGTCTCTGCAAGCCCTCCTGCTCAGGTTAAGACAACTACAGGATGCAGCATGACTTCAACCTATCGCAAGCGTCAAGTGTCCCCGCAACGTCTGCACACAGAACGGGTGAGTCGTCCTCATTTCACTGTTCTGATCAGGCCACTTAACAAAGTGCATGTCACAAACATCCCGAAACAGGCTATTACCAACGCAATAGAGCAAAGCGCTCCGTCTCAGTATTTTTCGGATATGGCCATTCTCCGCTTTGATTCTGCTGCTAACTGCATCCGCATAACTGTCAGGGACGCTGAGCATTTCAAGAAGCTGTGTACATTGACCCGTTTAATCGCGCGAACGCGGGATTCTGTCCAAGCGTTCGATGTGGACACGTCCCCACTGAAGCAGCCTGCGGTTGGCAGCACGCGAGGTGTGATCAGAATTAGAGAAGGCCTCACGATGGACTATATCATGGCACATCTGCGCTGCGAGACAGCTGAAATCACAGACATACGCATGCTCGGCAAGACAAATTTGCTACTTCTTACCTTCGCATCAGACGCATTACCTTCTCGGCTAGTATTCGACTACGAGATTACACGAATCCGTGAATACCGCCCGCGCCCAGTCGCATGTTATAACTGTCACCGCATCGGCCATGTAGCCAAATACTGCTCGTTTCCCGCCGTTTGTCGGGATTGCGGTAAGAACCCGCACCCTGAGGACCCCGGCTGCAAGCAGTTTCCTCATTGCGTAGCCTGCGGCGCTTCCACGCATATCGCCCTGAGTGCCCAGTGCCCGGCTCGAGCTTATGCAAAGCCTGTCGACAAATCGGCACCTAAGGAGTCGGATGAACCGAATACGCATCAGGTGACATCCTCACATACTGTCTCCAAACATGTATCATATGCTGAAAAGACCTCTTCTCCAGGTTTAGCCGAGGTCATTGAGAGCCTCAGAGCAGAAATATCTGAACTACGCCAGGAAAATCAGCGTCTCCGGGAGATGATAACTAAGGACAAGATAACAATGGACACCCGAACTCGTTCCCAGACTCCGCAACGCAGCCGCTCACAGAAGGGCCGCAAAAGCCGTTCGCCTACCCGCCGGCCGCAACCGGTCACAGCGTCTGATTCCGCCTATACCCACATGCTCGGGCTAATCCGACAGGAACGCGCCCAAGAGACACAGAAGCTGGAAGAAACTCTGCGAAAGGAAGTTAATGCAACTCTTACTGCTGCCCTCACTTCCATGCAGAGCCATCTGCAGACTATGTTTGAGGAGTTCCAACGTACCACACTCACAGACGATAGTAAGCGCCGTAAATCTGTGCCCCTTTCATGAGCACTATGGCTCATGGGATTCAATGGAACTGCAGAAGCTTCAATCAGAACGGTCCTACCCTTCGTACATTTGTGCCTCAGCGCCGTCCTCTTTTCATACTTCTTCAAGAAACGCGCGGTCCTTGTAAAATTCCTGGTTACTGCACTTACCAGACACCTACTATCCAACATAAAAACGGCCGTTCAGAGGGACAGGCGGCCGTCTTAATCCGAAACGATTGTCCTTCCACTCAGCTCTCACTTCAATCCCTTTGCTCTTCCACTCGTGAGATTGTTGCAGTAAAAATCTTCCCCCCTGGCCAAAAACCTTTCGTCGTAGCATCGGCCTATTTCCGGCCAGGTAACGTCATGGCAGAACCCTGTTCCTGGCTCCCTGACCTTGAAAACGCAGCACACCCTTATCCTATTCTTATTGGCGGAGATTTCAACGCACATCACGCAGCCTGGAGCTCATCTCAGCCTAACCAACGTGGTAAACACCTATATGACGCCCTTGATCAAACTCTTCTTACCCTGTGCAACGAACCTAACGTGCCGACCCGTATCGGTCTCCATCCCTCTCAAGCAGACACTACACTGGACCTTACATTCTCATCACCGCGTCTTATTCGGCGCTGGGAAGTCCTTTCTAATTCTTGGGGTAGTGATCACTTGCCCATCTTGCTCACTCTCAATCGTAAATGTCTTCGCGTTCGGACAACACGTTTGTTTTTCAACTGGGACAAGTTTCGTGCTAATACTACGACCCCCTTCTCGGATATTGACTCCTTTCTGTCTGTACTCCGAGATGCCCGCACTCAAGCTCTCGAATATATCCCCTGTGACGATTCCACAGTTGGCATGGATGCTCACCTGGCTAACCTTTGGCGTCGCGCAGATCACCTCACGCAACGTTTTCGGACACGCGGAAAACGTCACAAAGATCTCGTGCTTCTTCGACGACAATTCAAGCTTATCCGGGCATACCAGCTTCACCTGCAAAGTGAGGCTTGGCACTCTACATGCGACCGTCTTGGACAAGTACCGGGCCTATCACAACTTTGGCGCATCTTTCGTGGCCTAAATGGCAAGGCACGCGGGGCACCACCTCTCGCTGATCTCCTTCTCAATGGCAACCCGGCTGATGTTGAAGATGAAGTTATACGCACCTTTTTCCCACACGCCAGCCTAATGCCTCCACCAGCAGTTTCCATTTTCCCAGTCGGAAACCCTGATCCAGACCTGGATCGCCCATTCTCAAAGGGAGAACTGCAAGCAGCCCTCGGAAGAGGCCGAGCTCGCGCCACACCCGGGCACGACCGAGTTAGTTGGCAGGAGCTTAGCAATCTCGACTCGGCAGCCCAGGATGCCCTTCTCGACATCATTAATTCTTACTGGGAGACCGGAACGGTACCGGATAACCTCAAGCTTTCTCTTATTCTTCCTATCCCTAAACCTGGCAAAAACCCTCGACTTCCTAGTAATTTGCGTCCAATTGCACTGACTTCACATCTCTGTAAACTCATCGAGCGCCTGCTGCATACCCGGATTAGTCACTACATTGAATACGTCAGTCCTGGATTTCATCCAGCTCAAGCCGGCTTCCGCCCTAACCTTGGAACGCATGACTGCCTTTGGCTTTTGCGAAGAGTTCTGAATAGAGCTCATCGTAAAACGCTACCTGACTATCTCCTGGCTGTCGATATACACAAAGCTTTTGACAATGTTCGCCATGAGGTTATCCTGGAGGAACTCGCCAAACGCTTTCCTAGTAATCGTGCCCAAATCTGGATCCGCAATTTTTTGACATCTAGACCCATTCAGCTACATGGCAAAGCTCCGGGATGGGTGCCCAAAACCTATTACTTGGATAGGGGTGTACCTCAGGGCTCCATTCTCGGACCCATATTGTTCAACTTGGCCATGACACGCGTCGCCGAGAATCTGGAAATCAGCACAAGCGCAAGATTCGCTATATATGCCGATGATATTACCGTCTGGACTGAGGCAGCGGATTACGTAGACAAATATTCTATGGAGACTGAACTTCAGGCGGCCCTTCTTTGTCTTGAAGATACACTAACCAAAATTGGCCTCGAACTCGCACCACATAAAACAGAATTGATTAGTATCGACGGAAAACATAAAACCAACCCCAGTATGCAGATCCATCTTCACATCGGAGGCAACACCATCACCTCCTCAAATGGGCAAATCCGCATTCTTGGCCTGCCCATATCAAGCTGCAACAGCCCCCAGAAATGGGTTCGTCAGTTACAACGCCTTTGGCCAGCACTGCTACATACTATTCGTCGCCTGTCCAACCGGCATGGCGGTGCGCGGCAGCATGCCTGCCGTGCGATGGCCAGAGCAGCGGCGGTCGGAAAAATCCTCTATGGTACACCGGTCCTCCAACTGTCGAAGACTGACTTCGCTAAGGTCGAACGCCTTCATCGCGCTACACTGCGCACTATTACCGGTCTACCTAAGCACACTCCTATAGCCGAACTTGAGCGTTTGGCCGCTCTTCCACCGCTCACTACCATCGTTACCGAGTCACAGACGCGTCATCGAATACGTCTAGAGAACACCGTCCAGGGGCGTCGCCTGCTGGCCTGGGATGAACAGCGTAACGACAAAACACCAGCCCTATATGCATCACTTCCCCCTTGGGAGATGCCAGTAGTCACACGCGTCCATCGCCGACCTATAAACCGCGATTTTGTCATTCCCCGGGAGCTCCTAGCTGCCCATCACCGACAAGAGCGAATCCCCGATACGACTGACATATACACCGACGCATCCATTACAAGCGAATTCGCATCTATGGCCTGGGTATGCGATGACAACCCTTCCCTTTCAGGCGCTTATGCCTGCCATCTACCTCAGGGTACCCCTCTTCACGCTGAACTCCTCGCGATTTGGGGAGCCTTGTCAGGAGTGCCTTGCACCGGAACTGGGTCACTACGTATTCTTACTGATTCCTTTGAAGCTTACAAGGAAATCGCTACTCCGGGTTCACAAGATGCAACAGCTACGGCTATACAGCGCCTCCTTAAACGCCACCAACTCGCGACCAGAACTGTCGCTATTCACTGGACCCCAGGTCACTCGGACGAATCAGGGGGCAATGCGGCGGCACACGCCGCGGCTGCCTTGGCAGGTGGGATGTCCACATTTACTTCCCCACCCCCCTTGCTTCATCCTTATTCGACCTTGGGCGGGCAACTCACCCCTTCTCTTGCCCTTATGCACTATACTCGGACCAGTCTTCGTAGCCTCAGTCAGCATCGCATGCAGGTGGCCACACCAGACCCACCTTTTACGAGAAGAACCCACCTCACCCGAAGTCAAGAAGTCTTTTTGAATAAGCTCATCGCCCATGCGGCTTACACGCCACATATTATGGCCCGCTGGCGTCAGTATAAAGAGAAAATGATTACGTGCCCCCACTGTACGACTCTAACCTGCGGCGGCATATCTCATTTACTTTGGGAATGCCCTGCTTTTTCTACTGGACGCCCCGAGATCGAACCCTACCGCCTGAACTACCGTTCCCTTCTAGAAACTGATGCAAACACACAGATGATATTTGCCAAGTATGGCTCGCTTAGTGGCCTGGTTAGAGCAATGTGATTCGAGTGACGACCTAAATAAACAATGAAGATTATGTCTACTCCCCTTTATCCCCATCCATGGCCATGAGCCTTCCCATTCAATAAAGGACATTCAATCAATCAATCAATCATTTCGTATCAAAATTATGACGCTATCGCTCAGAGTGTAGGTGTCCACCGAGAAGTGAGACAGGTATCGCGCTTTATTTTAAAAAAAAAGACACAAAATTATATCGTAATTCAGGAAGAAAAGGCGGTGCTAAAGACGTTATTGCGTCTACTATTAGGGCGAAGCTTGAGCATCCTCCTTTTTTTTCCTTTTTACTGCTCTTTCTTTCTGCTACTCCTGTCATAAGGAGCTGCCACGGTAATTTCACCAGCCAGATGGCCAGACGAAATGCAGAAAATTTGTTACCCTTCTTTTTACTGCAGAGAGGTGTGAGAAATGATAGCAAACGTAGTATCAGAATACGGCTTGTGTAGAAAATGAAAATGAAATAAATAAAAAGTCACAAGGCAACAAACAAAATTGGACCAACGAAAGACGACCTACCACACCGCTGTGGTCGCCCGTCTTTCTTTCGTCATCACGTGCTTGTTGCTCTATTCATTTTTTTTTCGTGTAAGCCATGTTTTGCAAACTAGCCCGACCAGCCACGCTAGCTAGTACCGAGAGTAAGAGAAAAAGTAAGCGCCTCATCATCACTCGTTTACGAGTCTTCAGACCTGCGCGAGAGTTCACAAAAATTACAGCCGCTAAAAGAAAGACGAAAAACTCCCACGGCGCGACGCAACACAAATTCCTTCAACACCCTTTTCCCTCTATTCCCGCGTCTCTTCTTTTTGTCTCCCCTGCCCCCCCCCCCCCAAAAAAAAAAAAAAGAAAAAAAAGAAGAGACGCGGGAATAGAGAGGGAAAAGGGTGCTGAAGGAATTTGTGTTGCGTCGCGCCGTGGGCGTTTTTCGTCTTTCTTTTAGCGGCTGTAATTTTTGTGAACTCTCGCGCAGGTCTGAAGACTCGTAAACGAGTGATGGTAAGGCGCTTACTTTTTCTCTTACTCTCGGTACTAGCTAGCGTGGCTGGTCGGGCTAGTTTGCAAAACATGGCTTAGACGAAAAAAAAAAATGAATAGAGCAACAAGCCTCCCCTGCCCGCCCCGCCGGGGTGGTGCAGTGGTAAGACGTCCGACTACTGTGCCGGAGTACCCGGGTTCGAACCCGACCTCGGCGGCTGCGTTTCGATGGAGGCGAAACGAAGAGGCGTCGTGTGCTGTGCGATGTCAGTGCACGTTAAAGATCCCCAGGTGGTCGAAATTACTCCGTAGCCCTCCACTACGGCTCCTCTTTCTCTCTTTCCACTTTCACTCCCATCTTCCTCCCTTCCCTTACGGCGCGGTTGCGGTGTCCACAGGAAACAAGTGAGACAGTTACCGCGCCTTTCCCTTTCTATAAATAAATAAATCAGTCTCCCCTGCCCGCCACGATCTATTCGTTTTTTTCTTTTTCTTTTTTGTTAAAACCTTACCAAAGAGGTATTATGACACCACAACTTTTATTTTTTTCCCCTTCCTTTTCTTCATCTGCACGTTACAACGAGCAGAACAACAAGCTCAAAACAGGCAGAGAAAACAAGCGAGGGGGAAAATGGCACGTTTCCGCTCGAATTAATCGATGGCGAGGCTTTAATGAAAGCGGCGCCAGCTGGCCCTTTCACATGCACAGCCCCAACTGTCTGCATTGCGCTGTGCAGCAGAGGCGAGCGGGATCGGGCAGGGCTGGCGAAGGGAAAGATGTTCGCTCGACACCTTGCAGCGCAGTCCTTAGCCCATTTCGCGCGACACCTTGTATGTTCTTACCGAAGAACACCTCCAATATGCGCACTGAAGCACGATGGACACCCTTTAGATAAAGAGGCGGGGGAGGGGGGACAGGAAGCAGCGATGTTATATCAAGCGAGGACATGGACGTAAATGGTGCGCGTAGCTTTAGCTACTCTAAAAAATTCGTTACTGGATGAGACGTGTTTTCAGTCGCGGATTTGGTGGTGCGCACAGATGCTTCGGTATTATACAATGTAATAAACGTGTATGCCGTAAATAAAAGGAAGAAAGAGAGAGGCTACAATGTTACTCGATTGAAATTGTAGAGAGGAAGAATCAGTGCGGAAGATCACTCGGCGGCCAAAAATGTAATAAATAATAATAATTGGTCCACAGGAAAGGAAAGGCGCAGTATCTGTCACACTTGCTATGTAGACACCTGAACCGCTCCGTAAGGGAAGGGAGGAAAGTGAGAGTGAAAGTGGAAAGAGAGCAAGCGGAGCCGTAGTGGAGGGCTACGGAGTAATTTCGACTACCTGGGGATCTTTAACGTGTGAATACTATGCCTTGGGTACTCCCCTGATAGGGCTGAGGCAGGTAGGTCACCGCCGCTTGCGGCGGGAGCTAGTCTGCCACCGAATTTTTATCTGTTGTAGGCCGTCATTGCACCCGCCACCGCTTCGGTGGAGGACGAGGTGTCTTAATATCTGCACTGCAGTTTTACTGCCAGGGGACCGTAGGAATAATTATCATCCAAAACGTATGCTGTTAATTATAAAGAAACAAGAAGATTTTTATTATCATTCTCGCCATAAGCGTTTGCCTAATAAAGAAAGTCATTCACATAGCGAGGGGCATGGTAATTTGGGTCGGTTGCGAAATGAGATGTCCATTCGCGTTTGTGCATCATCTCCATACACTGTTGCTCAACGATACTGTGACGTCATCACGTGCACTCTTCCATATAATTTCTATTCGCCATCCACAAACGAGCGGATAATAATTTACCATGCAGACCGTACACCCTACTCGGGAGGCAATTTTTTCGTCGCTAAAGCGATGTTGCCTGCACTTTCGAGGGGTGGTGTAGGCGATGCTTAACAGCTGCTGTCGAGATCGTCATCATGAGCCTGATTATACCCACTGCAGGGCGAAGGCCTCTCCCATATTTCTCCACTTAACCCGGTTCTGTGCTAGCTGCATCCACTTGACCCCTGCGAACTTCTTAATCTCATCTGCCCACCTAAATTTCTGCCGCCCCCTGCTACGCTTTCCTTCCCTTGGAATCCAGTTTGTTACCCTCAGCGACCATCGGTTATCCTCTCTTTGCAATACATGTGCTGCCCATGTCCATTTCTTCTTCTTAATTTCTACAAGAATGTCGGTAACTTGAGTTATTTCTCTGACCCACTCTGCACGCTTTCTATCTCTTAATGTTACCCCTACCATTTTTCGTTCCATAGCCCTCTGGGTTGTCCTTAACTTAAGTAGAACTCTCTTGGTTAGCCTCCACGTTTCAGCCCCATAGGTGAGTACAGGCAAGATGCAACTGTTGTATACTTTCCTCTTGAGCGATACCAGTAAGCTGCTAGTCATAATCTGCGAGTGCTTGCCAAATGCGCTCCATCCCAATCGTATTCTTCTTGTTATTTCCTTTTCGTGGTCCGGATCTGCGGTTACTACCTGTCCTAAGTAGACATATTCGCCTACTACTTCCAGTATTTCGCTACCTAATGTAAACTGCTGTTCCTTCCCGAGGCTGTTGAACATTACCTTGGTCTTCTGCATATTGATTTTCAAGCCTACTTTTCTACTTTTCGTGTCTAGGTCATCAATCATTATTTGCAGTTCATCCCCCGAGTTGCTTAGCAAGGCAATGTCATCAGCAAATCGCAGATTACTGAGGTATTCTCCATCTACCCTTATCCCTAACTGCTCCCATTCCAAGTCTCTGAATACTTCCTCTAAGCAAGCTGTGAATAGTGCTGGGGAGATTGTGGCTCCTTGCCTAACACCTTTCCTTATGGCAATTTTGTTACTTTCTTTATGCAGAACTATGGTTGCTGTGCAGCCACTATATACATCTTCCAGCACTTTCACGTACGGCTCGTCTACCCCCTGATTTCGCAATGCCTGCATCACTGCCTACCAAATGCGCAAATTGACAGAATAACGGACTGTTGGGCGAGTTGGTGAATTTTGCTCCAGACGGCACAAGAGAGGTGGTCACAGGTGCTCACGTGATACCACTTCTCTTCTGCTGTCAGCGTTGCGGCGCCTTCTCGAGCGCGAACCCACGCCCATACTGCGCAAACCGAACAATAAAACGCATATTCGGGACAAAACAGATAACTTCATTTCAATTTCTTGCAATATCGATCATTAAAATAACTGCTCCTTCTGTAAGACAATGCAATAACTCGACTTTTCCGACTTCCGCCAGCAAAGAAGTCGAGCCCCCCGGACCCACATGCCGAGTCACACAAGCTTTCCCCACAGTTTCCAAACACGTTTCCCTGACCTCTGTACACAGGACAGCTCTTAGTTGCGGACAGGCAAGAACGGAAATGCGCGCCAGAGTAAAATTAAACAGCGGAATGTCCTGCATAAGAGGGCAAACTATCACCTCGGCAACTTAATAGCACGCACTGGGCACTTATCGGATAAGAGGTCAGAGTAAACCGCGTAGGCGCCGTTTCGGAAGAGAAAAGCTGCGCCAATACACCCACTGAGAGAGAGAGAGAGAGAGAGAGAGAGAGAGAGAGAGAGAGAGAGAGAGAGAGAGAGGGAGAGAGGGGTGGGGGAGGGAGGGAGGAAGGGGGACAGAAGAAAAGCACGTTAGGAGGCAGCCCACCGAAGCGCTCGGGTCCGAATAGTCGCTCACAAACGAGATTTAGCAGCATGCAAGGCGCGTTGCGCGTCACTTCCATTTTCCAGCTGCCCGAGCTGCGTTGCCGCTGTGCATCTCCCGGGAGACAAGCCAAGCCCTGTAACGACATCCTCCTCCGGTCGATCCCTGCCCGCGTTGTTCGTGTTGCGTGCATGCGGAGTTCGATAAGACCGCACCTTCTCCGTTGGAAAGCGCGACCACCTGCGTCTACTGCACGCGTGTGCTATAGTATACACGCATCTGAGACTCTGCGCCACGCAGCGGAAAGCAGCTACGGTGAACCAGGGTGCGGCTGTCTGTCCATCTATGCTACATTTCAGTGCATTTGACTACATTAGTAACAAAACCTGGGTTATCAGGGGTCGGTGGAATTATGATGATGCTGATTGCATGCTAGTCATTTAAGCCAGAGACCATCATACTTATCAATGTTAAACAGATCATCAACAACATTCTCACTTCGTTTTGGTTTGGTTTGTAGAGCTTAACGTCCCAAAGCGACTCATGCTACGAGAGACCCCGTATTTGAAGGATCCCCAAATTTCGGCCACCTGGGTTTCTTTAACGTGCACTGACATTGCACAGTACACGGACGCCTTGCTTTTCGCCTCCGTCGAAAAGCGGCCGCTGCGGCCACGATTCGATCCCGCTTCCTTTGGTTCAATATTCAAGCGCCTCAACTACTGAGCCACCGCGGCGGGGCATTCCCACTTCGAGTTGCGACTCAATTTGTTAGCCGTTTACAGATTAGCTTTGCAAGTAGATATACTGACTGGAAACTGCTGGGGGTTTCGAGTTCGTGACCTGAAAGAGGGTGAATTTTTAATCTACTACGAGAACCTGGAAGACGTTGCTCAGCTTTAGCATTTTAGCAGTGCGTAGGTGGGCATCAATAAGTAATTACTCCCTTTGAAGAAAGACGGAGGAGGGGGCCCGTAAAATATGCCGTTTCATGTGACAGCTACTTATGCGCGAGAGATTTTGAAACGTGCTCGCTGACGTTAACGAGATCACTTAAATTAGCAGCAGCGAATGTGCGCTTCCACTGTAAATCTTTCTGTAGAGACTTGGCACGATACATAGCAGGCTTCTAAAATGGCGGCCGTACAGGTGTCGACTACTGTCGCACATAGCGTGAATTAAGGTCTTGAGAATTCGCACACAGCGATCATGTAAACAATTAAGGCAAACACATATTCGCTGCTTATAATATAGACTTCAACATGCGTAATCAACTCATGTTTGAAGTTGCGACACGGGCTTGAATCTCAAATGCAGCTGGCAACCGTCGCATCAAAGTAAGCAAAAAAAAAAAAAAGCCATGAAAATACACTATTTCATGGCGTAAGACGCTGCTCCGGATCAGTGTTTCTTTTCTTCTTTTTTCTTGCAGATAAAACGCTACCTTACTTGCTAGAGTGCACAGCTTCAGTGCCCGCACTGATCCTTTCTAACGAGTGGCTGGTAATCCTGGGCCGCTATTCCGTTCGCTGTAGTCTGTTTAGTAGCTCTTAGGAACCCATACGCAGCGATACGAGATGATTTACGAACTAGAAACGAACATGAAATGGTAGACAGAGATGAACACGGAACACGCAATGCGCGGAGACCGAAAAGGTTTCATGAAAAAAAAAAAAAAAGACATACCAATGAAGAGAAATCGATCAAGCTCTCATCAGTTTCCTGTTCTCTACCCCTACCCCGGTAGAGCAGAAACAACGACCCCAAAAAGCACACAGACAAGGACGATGTTGACTAGAGAGGTTTTAGAAGCCTGGGCCATCAGGATTTCCGGTGAGCAATACCTCGGCACGCCATCTCTATCCCCCTGTAGAAAAAGGGAGTGAAAGTTCATCGCGACGATGCGGGCAGGTGAAGTTCAGAAAATTAAACGAAAAAAGTACGGGAATCTAGAGTGTAAGTAAGCTGAAGCTTCGAATAAAAATTCAGTTGCCAGTAATCAGATTCCTTTCAACCAGTCTGCTTTTAGCACTGCGACAGATATACCCTTCTTCAGTCTTCGCCTTTTCCAGATATATTAGATTTTTATTAGTTGGGTAAGTGCGGAAAAGTTTCCAACCTTTATTAAGTGCGCATTTTTTGTTTCGTGGCATTATTGCGTGTGCCAATTTACCAAACCTTGTGATTATGTCGCACAACTCTCGATGGCTGAGGGATAAAAAGGCGTTTAGCATCAGTTGTGCGATTGGCAAGCTTTTCATTGAATTGACCTACATCGAGATTTTTCTAAAATACTTTTTAAGGCTGGCTCCAGAATAGAACAGGGGCCCGACATGCTAAGTGATGACGATAAGCTGATTATGACAGAAAGGCGAGCACTTCCGTGTATGGCTTGTGCAGAATATCTTATTTCCAATCTTATATTTTATTATATCTTATCTTATTTCTTAACCTTATCTTACCTTAATCTTATTTCAACAAATTATTCTTGTTACAAAAGAAAGTTGAAAAAATTATAGCTAACGTAAAGTATAATTCCCACACAAAACTTCTTAAACGATTTGCAGTTATTAAGGTTTGTGAATATTACAACTACCGTCTTACCGCATCGTGCATCACAGCTTTAAAAAAGAATAACCGTTTTTACAACAACCTCGCCACACTGAAGCGAACTGTTCCGAAATATAACACACGTCACCCAGACGTATTCTATATACCAACCCCGCCAAATAATTATGCCGCTTCTCCTCAACAATTATACTCATCACTCCACTGATATTACTATAATGTCTAAAATATGTTTTAAACATTTGTTCTTGACGTGTATGTAATGCGAAAATGTGAGATGTGAGCTCAGTGTGATTTTCCTCTTCATCCTGTCAATCTCGTGTTTCCTTCTTCTGACAGTGTATTTGTTGTTTGATATGACATTATATTTGTAACATTCCTTTATTATTTTGATAATGAGATATTTCCATATTATGCTCCTGCTGCTGTCATGAGTTGGGGCAGTCGCCTCGCAAAGCTGCTCGTAGCAGTAGCTTTTTTGCGGCTGCTCCATCCTTGTACTTTGTGCAAAGAAAAACTTAAAAAAAAAAAATTGATTTGAAATCACTAAATATAGATGCCACACAAAGCAGCTCGTTTTTCTACTGCTGAGCGAGCAGTGCACATGCACGTCGGCATTTATAAGATAGACATTATTTCACAGAATAGAATCTTGAAAACTCCGGTCTCTACTCAAGCATAACTTCGTTTCTCGAAAAAGGGGAGCGGGCATGGAGATCTCTAACTAGCAGATTG
The DNA here is from genome assembly GCF_055883805.1 of Amblyomma maculatum. NCBI lineage: Eukaryota > Metazoa > Arthropoda > Arachnida > Ixodida > Ixodidae > Amblyomma > Amblyomma maculatum. The sequence continues at coordinate 190,788,055 of NC_139346.1, read as the reverse complement.
GGTTCAGTGAGCTGCTTTAATAAATCTTCTCAGCCACGAAGTGTTGATATTGCGTGTGGCTCAAGCCGTACTCGCACATCGTGGTTTCCTCAAAATGAAGAACGACGACTGCAAAAGCCTCATGTTTGGTGTGAACGAAAACAAGGCACCTCCAGAGAACCTGCTCGCCTACTGTCGGTTACAGCAAAATAGTTTACAGTTTAAAATGTTTATGTGCTTAAGTTACAAGCTGGTTTATTGCAAGCATAACGCCACATGAGTATTTTAATTCTTAAAAGCCATTTTGTTTAGTTTGAGAAATCCACAACAGTTCGGGTGTATAAAGAACTCCGTTTCTGTGGCCTTTTGTGGTAAAAAAACAACAACCAAGCATAACTTCCTGAATTTGGAGGACCCGTTATTTCGGCCCTCCCGTTGTTTATACATTCGAGGCATCTGCGCCGCCACGCGGGACTGCTGTGCTGAGGATTACCCCCATCGCCATGCTAGAGGCGCTGAAAGTCCGAGGGGAAATCGCGGATGTGTGAAATTGAGAACCTCCCACAGGATGGAGCTTGGTTGTCCACTGACTCAGGGGGCGCAGGGCATTTTTGGGGAAATGGTAGGGCAGTGTCAACACTCCCTGTCTGGGACGCGAATTTCACTGAAGCTTTGCCTGGACAATAGACGAATCGCGGTGCGGATCACCACCCCCATATATGCACCACAAGTTCGTTTCCGCGATGAATGAAAATGTGTGCAGTAAGAATGTAAGTAGCCTTGGTGCTTCCTGGAACGTACTACTGTTCGTGCTCTTTTTAGTAACATCCCTTTCTTGCATGATGGTTGTGACCGCGATTACGTGGCGTGGTACTGTTTACAGTGTGCGCAGCGTGGCTCGGTTTCGCATTCGTTGGATGAGCGACATTCTGGCACACACGTAGCACAAGTTACGCATTTCCGACAACTCCGCGAGCCATGACCGCATTTTTTCTATTTGAAGCACCGTCGACGGTTTGGTATGTATGGCCAGACATTTATTTCCAGGTAGTCTACATCCAGTCGGACAGTGTGCCCAAGTTGAAAAACTCACTCTTCCAACTTTATGACAGCATGTAGTCGTTACGTCACACAACCATCGACGAATGGGTGTTCCGCCATGTCACCTGGCAAATACCACCTGGCAAATGCCACCTGCCTTAAATAGCCATGCCCACGACACATGTCAGACATATCCTGGTGGGCGACTTTATTGTTAAGTAGAGGTACCACACTAAATGTCTGTTTCGGACATTAAACCACGGGCAGTGTTTGAAACTGTAACGCCACTGCTGTTAAGTCTGTCGTAAATTGTTTTTACATTGTTAGTCGGAGGTGAGGGCAGCTAGCACTCAAAGCAAGAATCTTGAGAATGCGTCTATGGACAGTCGTCAACCTGTGCCAGTTTCCGTTTTGTTCCGTGTTCTAGAAGTTCCAACTGTTTCTTCGATGTGCACAATTAACATGGACCGAGAGAAATGTTTCTCCGGTTTTCTGGAAGAACCGAGATGTCCATTCAATTCGTCCTCTTTTTTTTTGTATGTGTGTCGGCGTGATCATTTCTGGAAAGAGGCGCCTAAAATTATTTCTTTGTCCACGGTACCAGGCACATACCATAGAGCGCTACGAGAAGACCCAACAGGAGCTTGCCTGTCGATCTTTCCCACACCAGCTGTATACTCAGACTACATATGACCTAATATGGCGCAACTCGGGGTAGTTAACCACAGAAGGTTAAACCTAGCTGCCCATGAAAAGAAAAAAAAAAAAACAAGAAGGGAGCTAGCATACAGCGAAGAGATATCGAAAAATGGAAGTCAGAACAGGAAAAAGCGGCTGCCAATTTTCCGAAGTCGGGTCAGCCCGAGGGCTCTGTCAACGGGAAGCGGCAACTATAGCGGTGCTTTTCTTCCGCCGCGGTTCCATAAATGTACAAGCACTCGACGTCGGCTGAACACCAGGGTACCCCATTTGCCCGCTCACGTTCAAGTGTCACGTCAGGTTAGATGGGAGTGGGTTGAGTTCACCGTACTCTGTGATGTCGCAATTCAGCAACATCTGCATGTCATGCGAGCGCGTAGTCAGGGCATAATACTGATTCAGCGCTCTCGTGAATTTTTCCAAAGCGCGGAACTCAGGTTTGGACCAAAGTACCCTTTTCCTAAGCATTTCACCCCAGAAGAGGCGAGCACTGGGTTGGAAGACAACATGTACTATTTAGAAACCTGGGGTGTGCCCGTCGGCACTGGGGATCGAACCCGGTACCTTCCGTGTGCAGGCGGACTCTATCACAAGGACACCATTGCTTTTCTTTCTTTATACTGCATGAAAATTCTAGCGAAACAGGAAATACCCAAATAGACTTCTGACTCAAATACCACGGGTTGCATAATGCGAGTCCGCTGTACCCCTGCATTTCACCACCATTACAAATGTATCAAAATTTTGGAAGGCACACAGACAAAGAGGGAAGGTAAACAAGCACAGATACTTTTTAAGTTGGTTGGTTGGTTTATGGGGTTTAACGTCCCAAAACGACTCAGGCTATCAGAGGCGCCGTAGTGGAGGGCTCCGGAAATTTCGACCACCTGGGGTTCTTTAACCTCCACTGACATCGCACATCACACAGGCGCCTTGCTTTTCGTCTCCATCGAAAAGTGGCCGCCGCGGCCGTCATTCAATCCCGCTTCCTTGGGCACAGTAGTCGAGCGCCCTAACCACTGCGCCACCACGACGGGGCACAGCTACTTTTTAGTAGCTGTGCTCGTTCACCTTGTCAATTCGTCTGTGTGCCGATTAGAAAAAAAAAAAAAAAATACGCGCAAAACAAGTTTAATCACACACAACTCCAGAGTTAAATATTGACATATTGTTGTTCATATACTACCATTTTCCTTTCTTTTATGTTCTCCTGAGACGGGCGATGAGCTGAGCCGACCGACTGTCCCAACGCGTTTGACGACGTGTTTAGCTTTCCCTAAATGCTCCAGTGCATACTGAGTATTTCCTTCTTTGCCTGACCGGGAATCCTGCAAGACGTCGGTGGAAGGTCGGTTTCGAAAACACAATTACGAGCACAAGCGGGATCCGCTATGCGTTTCCAACCACGCGCACCAAGATACGTGTAGTCCTTCCTCAAGCAAAGGCATTTTTCCACAACCAGACTTTTTTTTTATACAGTATAGGGCAGCGCAATTAAGTTACAAATAAAACTAGAATTACGATAAAACTATACATAACAACAACTTTTCAAGAGGTGACTTAGGTACATGGCTGTACCTCCGTCCATATTTACACCTCGACACACAGGATCACTGTTGACATGATAAATAACCAGCTTTAAAGACTAGGCCGAAGAGAAAGAAGCAAACAGAACGGCCTAGGCATTGAGGCTATAGGCATTTCATGCGATGAGGTGAAAAATGTGTTAGTGAACCGTCAATCGTTTTAATAGATAATGAGGTTGGGTTTCTTGAGCGTGGTATGTGTGCTGGGTCATCATGACTTGTTTTTTTTTTTTTTTTTTTTAATGTGTGGTTGAGTGCGGCTTGGCTTGGGGTTTTTATATTGTTTGTTTTTTCAATAAATTTCAGTTGTGAGTCAGCGCCCGTCCTGTTTGGTTCTTGCTCTTCGTCCTAGTCTTTAGCGCTGGTTATTTATCATGTCACCGTACCAACATGCCCAGATGTTTCTTTTGTCACTGTTGACATCCTCAGAACATGTCAAACACCGTTGAAGGCATTTATGCACTTGCTCTTTAGGCCTTGATGTTTTTACGAAGCACAACCTGCAAAATATTCCAAGCACTGCTATTTTATGCTCATATATTCACTACGCAAGCAGAAGTTCCAAGCGCCATTTCCATACTCTCCACTCTACACGGAGCAATGGGAATCGACCGCCTCTGGTATAAAGAGGCAGCGCTCGGCACGTGGCGAAAAAAACCTAAAAGTTCGGTCAGGCATGCCAACCTGTCGTCGAGTGGAACGCACTGAGGAGATCAATACTTTGAAGAAGATTGAAACATTTCTCTCTCCGTTCTCCGGCCGACAAGCGGACGGCAGTGCACGCAACCTAATATCTGGGACGAAAAAGCGAGCACGAACGTCTGTAGTGATGAATGGCCGTTTAAAATAAACAACACGAGGAGCGGTAAAAGTAAACTAGTTTGTCTGCTCCTTGCGATAATAGGTATGCGAAGACTGATGTCCTGCAGTGACACTAATTTGCCTTATCTTGCTTAATTATTATCCTTTATTATTACGTAAATAATTATAGTTAAGGTTTAACTTGTCAGCATTAATTATACATTATTTTGGTTATCAATAGACATAGATATATAGGAAAGTCGATTGCTTCCCATTCCCCTAACTATACGCAATACTCGCGCAATATTGCGTGAATACCATTTCCCTTATTCTCTCATTTTGCGCTCTTCGTGCGTTTTTCCTTTAGACGAGTCAACAGTAGATATACTTGTCATATTATTCCACTCTGAAACTGACCTAATTTCTGTGCTGATCAATTGAAACCAGTAAATGCAACTGTGTACACAACAGCCGCGTCCATCGCTCAAACGACGTCATGGAATAAGACTTACGTAACAAGGTTGCACTTTAGAAACTTTACCAGTTCACTAGCTGTTTATGAGCGTAAAAAAAAAAAAAAAAGAAACAGCGAGGACAGAGCGATGAATAAGACTGACACGCCACTGTAACATGTAGGCCATCGTTATACACCACCTCACTTATTTTCTCGTCTAACGAATAAGGGGGGAGGAATTGGCTCTTATTCGATGTGCTCCTATTTACGCCCCGCGGATACCTTAGAGCAAAATGTCCATACTACCATTATATTATACGAGTATAACGTTTACCTACTCGCTACCGGCCATAAGGCACCGTCCGTTTTTTCATTTGGGTCCCAAACGTTGTTATAGCAGCGCATGCTCCTCGTCTGACGCTATTTGAGGTCCTAAAATTAGGGGAGAAAAAGCCTCCATCAGTAATCCTGTGCATCGCCGCTCGTCCGTTTTTTATAGTTTAAGATGGCACTAGTGCAGTGTTTCTTACAGCACGGAGAAAATAGCGCAATTTTACGGCAAAGACGTCCCGTTCGCAACGTTCTTGTAGGAAAAGAGCTCTAACACATTTCCTGGCACATAAAGAAACGACAGCGATAGCTGCTCTGCGCATGTTCTCATCTCTCGCTTGTCTTCGTATAATTGCAACTATAGTCTCTTCTCGTTCTACTAAATATCACCGTTTCTGGAGAGCAGGTGTACGCGAGTGTTTTGCGTTACTATACACAACGACAGCATGATGACGGCGGTGTCGAGGAGGAGGAAAACGTTATTCGAGGCCAGCACTGACTCCCCGTGTGAACAGCCGCTTGTTCGGCCTGGACCCGTTTAGTGATTTAGGAGTCCAATTAAACAAAAGGGGGAGGGGTTAATTACAGGATCGAAGCACATGGAACCTGCCCCGTATCCGTCCTGATCTTCCGACAGTCGTTACAGTGAACCGTTTGACACCGTCCAGAGCTAAAAATAATCACAGTTAATTCCCCCCTCGCCCGTATTTCCTACAACAGCGAATACGTTATCAGTGCAAAAGAAGGAATGCCCCCCAATAAACTTCGTCTACAGCTTCCTTTTTTTTTTCTTACTTTTTTGGACCAGATATTGCCAGCCCATATCAAAAGAGCATTTTTCTTTCTCTTTAAGATATATCAGCCCATAAAATCAATCCAGCATTGGATCAATCCACTCAACAGTAAGCGCAGCAAGGGATACTTACGCCACCCTACGGCCGTCGCCCATCCCCAGTTACAGCCCGGCGCACACATGACCGAACAGGCTCGGCGCAATACAAAGAAATGGGGCCTGCACGTGGACGAAACACAATACTGCAACTGCGAGCACGAACAAATGGAAGCAAGGAGAGTGAGATGATGCAACCATCCCGAGGGAAAAAGAAAAGAAAATAGGGACAGAGACCGATGGCCGATCACGACCCCAGTGGTGCCAGCTACAGAAGCAGGAGCAGCAAGCGCCAAATGCCATCGAATATGCGCATCCCCAACTCCGGTTATATTGACGAGCAGCTGCAAGCTACACGACCGAGCACTTTCGTGTTGGAGTGCGCCTCGGTATGCTCCCTGAAGGAGGGGCTCCCGAAGGGGACTTTAGCAAATACGATAATGCAGAGAAGCGGAGAAGACAAAAACAAATAAAGAAGATGAAAGACGAACGAAAAGTAAAAGGAGGTTCCCCTTTATCCGCCGATATGGGTTTGTCTATGGGTCGGCTGACCCGCAACGGACGGTGCCGACAGGAGAAAGCGCCTTTCAGAGACACGTTGCCGACAGCTTTTTCTCGGCCTCTGAATTCTATTCGTTCTTTTTACAGACGCTGCAAGTTCCTCACTGACCTAAGCTTCGACATGACCTAACCATTCTATGTTGTTCTTCGTGCCCAGCGCTGCTGCATATATAGATATACGTCTCTGTATACTGGTATCTCTAAACCCCAGAGCCTCAGTAAGAGGGACTGCCTCTGCATCGACTTCCGGATGGATACCATCACATTCGAGTATAAGATGGTTAATTGTTTCTGTGGATTTACCCCATACTGCACATACTGCACATGTGTCATCTTCATGGTTAAATTTCTTTTTGTAGCTGCGTGTTCTAAGGCACCCTGATCTAGCTTTAAAAAGTAGGGCACTGCCACGGCCGCTCGATGGAAGCGCGCACTGCACTGCTTCTTCAGTTGTCTATGAAGTGTCGCGCCATCTAGAAGAGGTCAAGAGAAGCTTTGTGTTATTGCCGTCATAGATTTCTGGAAATCTCTCTTTTTCGTTCTTATTTTCCCTTGAATTACCAGTAGGGCTGTTGTGTCCAAAAATTTTTGCTACTGCAATTATTGAACATATTTTATTCTCCCGGCGATCGTGCATTTATCAACAATCTGAAAGTTTGCAACTTATACAGTTCCTTTTAATGGCCGCGGGCGCCGCCACCAAATTTTGACCAATCAAAACCATTGTTTTTTAATACATGGGCCCTAAGGGAAGCTTCGCAAGTGGTAATATTAAAGAGCTATGTTGGTTGGTTGGTTGGTTTGTGGGGTTTAACGTCCCAAAGCAACTCAGGCTATGAGAGACGCCGTAGTGGAGGACTCCGGAAATTTCGACCACCTGGGGTTCTTTAACGTGCACTGACATCGCACAGCACACGGACGCCTTGCTTTTCGCCTCCACCGAAAAGCTGCCGCCGAGGCCGGGATTCGATCCCGCGTCCTTGGGAACAGTATGTATGTATGTATGTATGTATGTATGTATGTATGTATGTATGTATGTATGTATGTATGTATGTATGTATGTATGTATTTATGTATGTATGTATGTATGTATGTATGTATGTATGTATGTATGTATGTATGTATGTATGTATGTATGTATGTATGTATGTATGTATGTATGTATGTATGTATGTATGTATGTATGTATGTATGTATGTATGTATGTATGTATGCATGCATGCATGCATGCATGTATGTATGTATGTATGTATGTATGTATGTATGTATGTATGTATGCATGTATGCATGTATGCATGTATGCATGTATGTATGTATGTATGTATGTATGTATGTATGTATGTATGTATGTATGTATGTATGTATGTATGTATGTATGTATGTATGTATGTATGTATGTATGCATGTATGTATGTATGTATGTATGTATGTGCGTGTGCGCGCGTGTGTGTGTGAGAGAGAGAGATCGCGCTGGTTTCAATAATGAACATGATATCCATAGCTGTATTAATCGTCTCAAGCAGTGCATCACAGTAAAGTTTACTCTTCATACTGTCTGAGTGGTTCGTTTCGTATTCGAAAGCAAACATACCACCACTGACTATAAGAGACAACATGCCCCGGTAAAAAGGCGCTTAAATGACGGAAATTAACCCACGTAACCAACACCAGGGTAGACTTGAAGAGGAGACTCACAAATAGCTTAGTTTACATACGCCTGTGCGATGCGGCTAATTTGTGCTTCTGTAGCTATAACAAGGAGAAACAAAGGTGAGAGGTAATATTCGTTTACTGAAAGCTCTTGGCCTTTTTTATAGCAAACGCTTCAATAAACATGCTAACAATTGAGCACCAAGAATCTCGGAGAATGCGCCAATTCCCGGATGCAACTTTCGAGCTCGCCGCGTTCAAACGAAGGGAAGTGCTTAGAGTCTGGCAATGGCACAAGCACACCCGATAGGGGTGCTTGTGCCCGGACCGACTGCTGAAAACAGTTGCCTGCGGGGAAAAAAATTGAACAGGCGCGTTTGTTAACGAGAAGTGCCCTTTAACCGGGACGGAGGCTCGCACAATTACCTGGAGCCCTGAGGGAGGGAGAAGACTCCGCACTTGCTGCGTACAGGCAACAGAACGCGAGCAAGATTGTCGATCCCACAAGGTGTTCCCTTCGAACTTGCTAACGAAGCAAGCGGCGCCTGGGAAAGGCGTTAACAAGCCGGGTTACGACAAAACACGCCGCTGCAAGCGGCACGGTACTTCGGCAGATGCAGCACAACTTCCCGTTAACGAGTTTGGGCCTTTCACGCGAGACTTACTCTGTGCGGTTTCGCGTCGGCCTTCCCCAAACTTAGGTATCAGAAGCACCAGGAGCGAATAAAACGGAAGTGTTCGGTGCACAACTCTTCACGGGGTCGAGAGGCCGCCCAAGAAATTTCACGGTGCCGTACGCTGAAAAACAACGGTAACCGGGACGAACGGAGCCGGCGAAACCGCTCGGAAAACTAGAGTGCTCCGTCAAATTCGCTTTTTTGGAAGATAGACCGGGAAATAGTTATCTGAGAGACGCCAATCACGGCACAGAGGACCGAATAAATAACAAAAAATCTACATCGAAGTCTTCCGGATGCGTAAGGGACGTGAGGCATGCGGAGCCAATTACAAAGAGCTAAGCCCGGTAGGAGCTCCGAGAGTGCAGACCAAAAAAAAAAAAAAAAGAACAAAAAAAAGAAAAGAAAAAATAGGACGATTCACACTCGGCTGGCCAATTCGTTTTCCCTGGTCCCAGCCGATTTGTCGGTACTCGGCGTATCTTCCTTCGAGAAGTCGGAATACTTCTCCACGACTTCAATGCTTTGCTCCTTTTTTTTTTTTCCTTTCTCGCTTTTTCCCTTTCTTTTTTCCTTTCTCGTCGCTTTCACTCTGAGCGCCCTGTGCCCAAGACTGCGCGTGATCGGGCTTCCGGTTATCCCAGAGCGCGGGGACTGCTTTGTTTGCGAATAGGCGGCGAGCTGCGGCCAGTCCCCAAGGGAACGTTGCACTAATGACAACCAGACCGCGAAGCCACACATTCGTATTATCGCCGAACTGCACTCGTTATCTTTTTGTTCGCAGGCTAGTGTGGATAGAATACACCGTCCATGCTAGAATGGCAGCTTAGGGCTTGGGCGTATAATGAGTATTACAAATCCATTCCGGCACTAGTTATAATTTAGCTATAATTGTCTACTAAATTCTGCACAATGTATAATAGGCATGAGTGAATGCTTCGATGTATATATAAATGAAATGCATCGCAAAGACCATGCGCCAGCAACAGCCAACCGCGATTGTTTGGTAGCGAAAGAACATGGCTCGCCAAAAAGGAAAATGGTAGGGGCCACATTAAGTGGCAGCGAGAGAACAGAGCGGGTCGGGGAGCAAACACAAGTTAATGTCATTCTTGTCGAAATCAATAAGAAGAAATGAGGATTAACTGGGCATATATTTCTAATACAAGATAACAAATTGTCCCTCAAGGCCACGCACGGGCTTTCAAGGGAGTGCCAACGTGGCACGGCGCGGCAGAGGTTGGGCGGATGAGATTAGGTAGTTTGCTGGGATTAGGTGACTGTAGCTGACACCGGGCAGGGTTGATTGGAAAGATCTGGGAGCGGTCTTTGTTATGCAGTGGACATAGGCTCTTGCGTGGTTTCCTCTCTAATTCGGGCCATGACAAACAAGTAATTGCACTATGACATCATCACTCTACATTCGCACCCTTCCTCTCATTTTGCTTCCCATTTCCCCTTCTCCAGTGTGGAGTGACAGGCCAGGTTTGCATTAACGCCAGCCAACCTTTCCACCTTTCTGCCTGTTAAATTACTATCTCTCTTGTATTTAAGCTGATGGTGATGATGGTGATAATGATGGTGGTGGTGATGGACAACGACAGACAGCATATTTAAAATAGAAGTCCCGTTATCACAACGCTTTCCTTTCTATAACTTTTGCCGTGGGTACTGACAGCCGGTGATCAATTGAAGCCGTTGACAACTCCGGCAAGTCGACGGTTGAGGAGAGAAATGATTTCATTAACTTGATGTTTGGTATGAGCTCCACACTCTAAGAGACGGAAAGACTAGGAGTGAACTACCGTTCCAGAACAGAGACCTTACTAATTTCACGTGCTATTTTAGTGAGGCATCACGACTTAAGACACGAGACAAGTCGCAGTACGAAACGCCATACCTGGTGCACGTGGTCTCCTCGGTGGAAAGTGATATGCTACACGATGTTCACCCTATAATTTTACCTATGGAAGCTGAGCCAAACTGCGTAGCAAACGTCGGCATGATGTCGTTTCACAATTTTCCCTACAAGTACAGTCGTGCGATTAAAGGTCATTTTTATCAGAGGACACAGCGCAAGCATGCAATCAGAGGCCCGAACGTCAAGTGTTTACAGCCATCTAAGCAATGCTCGACAAAAGGAAAACACCACAAATACCAAATTTTTCACTGAAGTCCGTCGGGACTATCCGAACTTGCTTTCGTCGCTTTCGCTTTACGGATTAATTATGTGCGAATCTCTCTACACTTGAATCCAGTACAATTCACCTCTAGTTCAAAATTATATGACCCTCCATTCAAGTTCTAAATCGTGTCTCATTGTTTACAATGGCCAACTAATGATGCAATCCTGGTACGAGATCGGCTGAGAGCGCCCGATATGAGGAGTCACTATGTAACCCACGAGCCGCTGCGGCGAGCCTCATTACAATATGGGCAAGTGAGTATTTAATACTTCAGTAACAAGGAGGCAACGAAAAAAAAAAGTTACAGAACTGCACTTAGCTTCGCTTAGAGCTTAATGACGAAAGCCTTTCCTCCTCATTCTCTTCTACCTCTATCTTGCATGTCTGTGTGATCGTTATAACTTCATTTCTTTCTTTTTCTTTGGCTTCGTCGTCGGCGTCATCGGCATCTCAGGACCCCATCCACTCGTCATGCGAGACTGAACTGACACGTGGCTGTACGAGGCTTTGTATATACAGTAGGCCCAACTAGGCGAACTGTGAAGTTATGTCGACGCAGCAACCTATTGCGACGTCTTGTGGGCACATCTCGCGGAATCTCGCGAACACATCTCGCGAACGCGAGATTTTCACCATGAGCCTAGAAATTCTAGGCTTTCGCCTTTAAAAAAAAAAAAAAAAAAAAAGAAGTCTTTTGCGAAACTCGTTTTCTATGCGAGATAGCCCTGTTTAGTACTATCAAGCTTAGTTATCAAAACGTTGATCAGATTAAGCTTTCAATTCCCCAGCAGACAACGGACTGCGGCACAGAAGAGCAACGCTGGCCAACTGCCCCCCTTTGTCCGCATCGGTATCGTCTCGAACAAAGTTTCAGCGACGGCGGCCTTCGGGAAAGAAATAGCACGCGGGGAACGAAGGTCAGGAAGCAAGGACGCACAAACGCCGCCCCGAATGGTTCTCTAGCTTGAGCGTATAGTAGGTCTTAGTTCTTAATTGCTTCACCGCCATTTTCCGTAGCCTAGAGGTCAATCAAATGATCAAAAACAGGCAGTCAGCCAAGAAAGCAAGTCGAGCAGATGGGAGAGAGCGAAACGTTTCGGTCTTCGACTCCAGGCGGCAACCACGCCGTTCAGTATAACCTCGTCTTCCTTTTTCCTGTCTTTGTATTCACGTTCCGAACATTTTTGCAGCCATGTTTCCCATACAACACGCACACAGAAAGCGCGAGCGATTTTGTCTCCTGTTAATATCACTCGCATAGTAATGAAGGAAGTAGCACAGGCTAATTGCTAGAAGCGAGTTGTAGCTCCTGGCGGCTATGTACCTTGTGTTTGAAAGGCCCGAATAAGACCTCGGCTTTACAGGGATATACTCACGTCTCGTGAGGAATTAAGAAGCGCTAAGACTTTTCACTGGCATGGACGGAATCCTTAAGTGGATACCTTCAAGTTCTTCCTGATTAGATTTCGCAAACCAACACAGCGAAACCGAAGAGACAGAGTCAACGTTCTCTTTCACTTCCCTTACCGCCCTCGCAAAGTATATATAGACAATCAAAAGCGCGTTGGGACAAGTTTCCTCCCTTATCATTCGTTTTCCTCGCTGTCTTTCTGAGGTGCAAGAAAAAAAAGCGAAACAGAATTGTTTGCGGAGCTATCATGAGCACACAAAGTTTGTCTCAACCGTTGCTGCAATCGCGCCCGGCTCCCGTAACCCGATTAGTTTGTTGTCAGCTAAACAATGGCTTGCGTCGTCAATGTTTTACGAGAATAACGGTTCGACAAACAACACCTCTCCCCGTACTTCACTAGAGCGTGAAAGGGTGAAACCTTAAACGCCAACAAACTTTCTTATCCAAACCTCATTTATCATTATGCGTTTCTTTTCTGCGCCCATATATACGGGCGTCAAAAACAACCGCACACGGCAAGAAAAGTACTCAGGGATTTCTATATCGGTTGCATGAAACCTAAAGGGTGTCCCCGTATCGAGCGAGAAGATAACCCGTTCACGTGTCTATCGGCCTGAGCGTCTGTAGAGCTTCGCTAGGCGATTGGGAGACCAAGCTTTTGCTCTGAACAAATACACAGATCATGGTAAGCGACGGCATTTCACAACAAAGTTCTCAGCACTAAATACTCACTTTCGCATTACCCAATCTCCCTGCAGTTAAGGAACGCTGCTAAATGATTGCGCCATCCGAACGCTGTAAATAATAAGGAAACAAACGATAGGGAGTATGCTCCTACGTCACACTGAAGGCCGTTTTGTGGTGCTTGAAGCATGACGGAATGCTGCAAGCTTATCTAATCAGTTTGTCCTTATCTGTTCCGGCTTTGTACTGCTGAAGCTGCTCCATACATTGCACCACAAAATGGCACCCGTGATGTGACTTGAATACACCCTATAGAAGTCCACGGGCCAACCATGGAGGTCGCTGTGCAAACTGACCAAACGAAACAAGTGCCAGCCTAGCTTGGCGAGGCCTTTAGCGTCGTTAGCTACTTTCCAAGCCTTGAGAATAACGCAAGAAATGAATGCTTTTCTGCGCGTGTCGGCTATGGCATAAGAAACTTCCTATAAAAAAAGAAACCCAAAAACAAAAGCAATATTTTTATGCTGATATTTCAAACCGGGGCGATAAAAAAAGGAAATGTCGTCAAAAATGGCAAATGAGTGGATGAACATCGAAAGGAACAATAAATTTTGCTTAACATAGGAAATAACTTAAGCCCTATATAGGCACTGGTTGAAAGACCCCGCATGATTGAAACAGAAAATAAAATAACCCCTGACAAACCTCACACGCGGTACTCTTTTGAGGTCGCCATACAAGAGCGCCTGCTAATGGAAACTCCAGCCGTGAACGGAAATTAATACCAGCACTGTTTTTTTTTTTTTTTCTTTCGGCCCGCATAAAACAGGTCCGCTGTGCTGGCTGCACAACTTTTCGGCATTTGTTTTCAGCGGCATTTCTTGTTCCACTAGCAAGAGGCTCTACCTCTATCTATCTCTCTCTGCGCAGCATACTTTGAAGCCCAATTACCTCGGCCATCGGAACCAAGCCTCTTTTTACCAGCCACTGCGCAGACAGCCTAAAATTGAGCTCTCCGACGAGCTAACCAGTCACTAATAACTGCACATGAAAGTTTTTACGATGAAGGAAAGAAGTCAAATGCGGCATAATTATAGAGAAGAATGAGGAGCGGCATGCCCATTCAAGCTATCCACGGCATGCAAAGTGATTTAGAACGAATGGGTGACATTAGCACTGCGCGATGTACAATGAAAAAAGTTGTGTTGTGTGTTGTGTTGTGTTGGGTTTTATGGCGCATAAGCAACTAAGGCTATCATGCGCCAAGAGCAAGGTTAATGTTAAATCTATAGTTTATTTAAAAAGTTTCCTTCTTCTAGGAAACTGAGAACAGATGCTAGGTTTACAAGTGCTCTTTCTCCTAAAAGCAAGGTGGGATGAAATGGGATGGTATGATTGTAAAATATAGTAAAATGTTTTCTCCGTAGTGCCTCAAGTTTTGAGCATGTAATTAGAATGTGGTTTACAGTGAGTATCTCGTCGCATTCTTCACAGGTCGGTTTGTTATGTTTCATTAGCAGAAAGTTATGTGTAAGATGAGTATGTCCAATACGAAGACGGCATACTATCACTTCCATAAAACGTTGTTGATGTGTGCTCGATTTCCATTCTCCTAGTACAGGCTTTATGAGACGCAACTTATTATTTTCTTGGTTGTGCCATCTGGACTGCCATTTATTCATCTGTTTATGTTTTATTAATTTCAAGCAATCACTATGTGGTATGTTTGCTTTCTGAATCAATTTGTTGTGGGCAAGTGCAGCACATTTGTCTGCTCTTTCATTGCCGTCAATGCCTACGTGACTAGGGACCCAACAGAACACTATGTTATGTCCTTGTGTTGTGATCATTTTTACATTATGTATTATGTCACCGATTAGAGGCATGGCAGCATTTCTGTGATTTAAAGCCGTCAGTACACTCAACGAATCGGTGTAGATGACACTGTTCCCAATGCCTTCATTCACTATTTTTCCTACAGCTGTCAGGATAGCATAAGATTCAGCTGTAAAAATTGATGCGCACTGAGGAAGCCTAATTATTTGTTCCCAGTTCTCTTCAACTACGGCACAGCCAACATAAGTAGAAGTTTTTGATCCATCTGTATAAAACTCTGTATAATTACTGTACTTTTCTTTTATTGTGCGAAATTCTTGTATTATATGTTCTTTAGGAGTTTGGCTTTTGTTGAAGCGTGTTAGAGTGAGATCACAGACATTTGGAAGTTTGTACCATGGGGGTAGGGGCCTGTTTTTTGGTGCAGTGTCGGGCAAGGTGTCCAGAATTTCTAGCTCACTGCAAATGTCTTCGAAACGCATTATCAGTGGCCTCGTTGCTTTTGGTTTATTTGTGAAAATTACTCGTGAGCGGCATGTTGAGACTATTGGATAGCAGAGGTGTTTTTTCTGTGATCTTATTCTAAGGACATAAGCACATGTGAGTGAAGCCCTTCTATCTTTCAGCGGAGGCTCGTTCGTCTCTGCATACAGACTATCAACAGGGGATGTTCTGTAAGCGCCACAAGAAAGGCGTAAACCTAGGTTATGTACCGGGTCCAATTTCCTTAAATATGATGGTCTAGCTGACCCGTAGACTATGGACCCGTAGTCCAAGCTAGACCGCACAACAGATCGATATATATGTAGAAGACACGCCCTATCAGACCCCCAATGTTTCCGAGAGAGAACCTTCAGTATGTTTAGAGATTTTATGGCTTTCCTCTTTAGGATGTTTATGTGAGGCAGGAATGTTAGTTTTCTGTCGAACGTTACACCCAAAAATTTATGTTCGCTCTTTACTGGCAACTCAATCCCATTTAGGTGTAGCTTGGGATTGATCTGTATACCTCGTTTCAGCGAGAACATTACTGCCACTGTTTTCTGTGGGGAAAATTCGAACCCATTTTTAAAAGCCCATGAGTCTAGTTTATTTAGTGTTAATTGTACTTGTCTTTCACAAATTGATATGTTTGAGGATGTGCAGGCTATTTGAAGGTCGTCGACATACAGCGAGAACATAATGGATTTTGGGATTACCTTGCTAATAGAATTCATTTTTACAATAAACAAAGTTGTACTTAAAATGCACCCCTGAGGTACCCCATTCTCTTGAATAAAGTTCCTCGAGAAGGTGGTACCGAGACGTACTTGAAATGAACGACCTGATAGAAAGTCCTTCAGAACATTTAGCATCCGGCCTCGGATGCCCAATTCTGCTATATCGCGTAGGATCCCGAACCTCCAAGTCGTGTCGTATGCCTTTTCCATGTCAAAGAAAACGGCCAGGCAATTTTGTTTATGTATGAACGCTTCCCTGACAGTATTTTCAAGACGCACTAAGTGGTCGGTCGTTGCGCACCCTTTTTTAAAACCACACTGATGAACATTAAGAAGTTTGTGAGATTCTAGGATGAAAGTTAGTCTGATGTTTAAAACACTTTCAAAACATTTTGCTAAACAGCTGGTCAGAGCTATGGGTCTGTAACTGCCCGCTGAGGTCGGCGGCTTTCCTGGTTTCAGAAACGGAACAATAACAGCTTGTTTCCAAGCCTCTGGGAGTTTACCCAGAGTCCAAATTCTGTTAAAGAATTTCACAAGTGCCTCTACAGAGGATTCAGATAAATGAGCCAGCATTTCGTAATGAATTTCGTCAGGGCCAGGCGCAGTCTGTTTTCCAGCAGCAAGGACGTTCTTTACTTCTTGGAGTGTAATAAAACTATTATATGATTCATTTCTGCCACCACTTGTTGGGAGTTTTTGTTTCTCAGCTATGTTTTTGTATTTTAGGAATGTTTCTGTGTAGTGTGACGAACTTGAAACGTGTGTGAAATGTTCGCCTAGTATATTGGCCTGTTCTTCTATGCTAGTCTGAATACCAGGGGCTGTGAGGATGGGAATTGTAAACGGGGAAAAGTTTCCACTGAGTTTACGAACTTGTTCCCACATTTTCTTAGACGTCATTGAGCTATTTATTGACGTGACATACTTCTGCCAGGATTCTTTTTCAGAGTTGCGACGGACGTATCGAGCTTTAGCTTTGGCCTTTTTAAAAGCTGTAAGATTTTCGTGTGTAGGGTACCTTCGGAAAACACCCCATGCTTTATTTTGTCGCTTTTTGGCCTCCTTACATTCCCGAGACCACCACGTCTTGTGTTTTTGTCGCACCACACCTAAGGACTGTGGAATGGTGAGATGAGCGGCAGTGATAATGCAAGTCGTGAACAACTCATTTAGTCTGTCGACACTAAGGGCATCTGAGAAAACTGCTCCTAGATTCGCCTCTACTTTAAAAAGCTCCCAATCTGCTAAGTGAAGTTTCCACCGTTTCGGTTTGGTCGGCATGACTGATGGTGAGGATGATAAGCTGATTATTGCTGGCAGGTGGTCGCTACTATACGGGTTGTTCAGAACATCCCATTTAAAATCATTAAAAAGGGAAGGTGAACTAAAAGCCAAATCTAAAAAACTCATTTTTCCTGACCTTGGTGAACAGTACGTGGGCTTACAGGAGTTCAATAAGCAAATGTCTGAACTAAGAATAAAATCCTCGATAAGCTGTCCACGTGTATCACTTTTTTCACTTCCCCACAAAGGGGAGTGTGCATTAAAATCTCCTACTACTAGGTAGGGCTCTGGTAGTTGGCAAAAAAGGTTTTCTAGATCATGGAGTGTTATTTTAAGATTTGGTTCAAGATAGACAGAACACACAGTAAGAGTTTTAAAGGCAATTATTGTGGCTGCTACAGCTTCTAAGGGAGTGTTTAATTTCAGTTCTTGAGCTGGAACTCCACCTTGCAATATGATGGCCGCACCACCCGAAAGCCTGCTTGCTTGCTCTCGATCTCGGCGGAAGACTTGATATTTTTTCAGTATATTCGAGTGCATGCAACCTAAATTTGTTTCCTGTACGCACAGTGCAACTGGCGAGACTGTATCTAGAATGTCTTTTATGTCATTAATATTCTTTAGAAGTCCTCTACAGTTCCACTGTACCAGGAATGCCATCTTATTTTGTTGAAAGCTTAGAAATTAAGTTAGGTTTTTTCCAGGGCCCGTGATTCGGGCCTTGTCTGTTTTGGTTCTTTCCAAGGAGCTCTGCCGTCTCTGTGACGAAGACGGCAAAGAGCTGTCCTGGCCTATGTCCATTACCTCGTCTGAGGTGCTGGACGAACGTGCCAGAGGCACGTGTTCTTTCTTTTTAGACCTTGCCTCGTGGGCGGAGGTCTTGTGGCCCGCCGACCCTGAGGGACGCGTAGCCTGTTTTGGGGGTGGTGGAGGAGCGGGAGCTGCTTCCACCGGGGCAGGGGATGGCACTACCTCAGCCTCGTTTGAGGTCTGGGTAGGTGCCGAAGGCCGTTGTGGTGCCCCGCCCTGTCGCACCACATCGGCGAGATTTGGTTTCGCTGTGAACTGAAATGCGTTCTTGGTTTTGTTGTACTGAGTACGTGCCTCTTTGTATGTGATGTTCTTTGTTGTTTTTAGTGTTATGATCTGCTTTTCTTCTTTCCATTTTTGGCAGGATCGAGAGTATGCGGGGTGATCCCCCTCACAGTTTGCACAGCGTGGGTTTGCGGTGCAGTTATCAGAGTTGTGGTCGTTCGCAGCACATTTCGCACAAGTTCTGCGGCCACGGCAACTTTGCGAACCATGGCCGTATTTCTGGCAGTTGAAGCATCTCCTCGGATTTGGGATGTACGGTCGGACGTTTATTTTGATGTATCCGGCTTCAATTGACTCTGGGAGGGTGCAGCTATTGAAAGTCAGAACCAGATGTTTTGTAGGGATCTCCTTGTTATCCTTTCGGATTTTTATTCTGTGAACTGCTATGACGTTTTGGTCTGCTAGTCCTTCTGCCATTTCATCTTCAGTGAGAGCAATGAAGTCTATCTCAGATATTACTCCTTTTACAATGTTCAAGGATCGGTGGGGAGTGATGACGACAGGGATGTCCCCAAGCGACACAATGTTTTTCAGGTTGGAGGACTGGCACTTGGTTTGTACTTCTAGCAAGAGGTCACCATTTGCAAGTTTTGATACTTTATATCCAGGGCCCAGGTCTTTAGTGAGACACTTTGACACTATGAAAGGGGAGATTTTTCGAGCGGGTTTTTCAAGCTCCTCGCTATGTATGACATGGAACTTTGGGAAAGTCTCTTTTGTTTTCACAAAGAAATGGCTTGTAGCATCGGTCCGCCCTCGCTTGTTTGGAGGGCGATCATTTGTTTGGGAGAAAGAATCCATGAAAGGGTTTGTGTTTTCGGTAGTTGTGCCTGCCACCCACCATGGAGCCCAACGAGGGGACGGGACAGGGACTTGCAAGAAGTCCTGCCCACGCCAGCAGTACACCGCTACTATAACCAAATATGGGCAACTCAGGGTAGCTACTCCACACAAGGTTAACCCTCGCCGCCAAGAAAAAAGGAAAAACAAGAAGTGAGGAGGAGACAGGACAGTGCTGAGAAAAGAGATAGGAAAGTGAAAGATGAAGTGGAGGACAGGAAAAGGCGACTGCCGATTTCCCTCGGGTGGGTCAGCCCGGGGGTACCGTCTATGGGAAGCGTGGGCCAAAGTGGTGTGTTGCCTCCGCCGAGGGGCCATAAAGGTCCAAACACTCGGCATCGGCTCAACCACCAGGATCCCCTTTTCCCCAGACACGGCGATGCCACGCACGGCTAAGCGTGGGTGCTGGGGTCCGTGGTGTCGCACAGTACACACAAACACCTGCTTTAACAGGTGCCCCCTGCGGGGACAATGAAAAAAGTACTGCGATGCTCTTTGTGCAGGCAGCCAACAGCGCCTGCGCAGTAGCTCAAGCGTGGCCGATCCTGTCTCCTCTACACCGGAGGTGGTGGATGCGCACATAGGTTCGATAACACTGTTCAACAAAAGCGAATTCAGTACCCTCAGACAGTTTCAACGAGACAGCGTTACAGGCGTCGATATTCAGATAATGCGGCGTTGACGTTGAGCAAAAAGTCACGAGCATGTTTCTGGCAGGTGGAAGTTGGCAGGCGGCATGGCCGATCACTGATTGGTCGGTGAGTTGTGTGACGTCACGAGACCACATGACATGGCCGAGTTGGCAATTGACCCGGGAAGTTTGGATACCGAGATCAGGCAAGCTAACCCATAGGCCAGGCAGGCACTTTCGTATACGACTTCGTTAAACGGGGCTTTAGATCTGCGTCGAGTGGTCTCCCACATAATGTGGTAGATTACGACTGTGTGCAAAAATTAGGACATTAGTTATTAACCGAGTAACAAAGCATATGTACGCAAACGAGAATCCGCGAGGGGAACCAGCAGACAGCAGCCATTTGTCGCTTCATACCCAGGCGCACCTCAAGTGTATCCGTCTATTTTTTTTTTTTTTATCTTGTAACCAAGAAGTGTGCTATAAGGCTAGTGAAAAAGAGGGAATACAATTTCTGCACCCATAGCTGCGTTCGTGATACATTTGCTTTCATTACAAACAGAAGCGAAGGAAGCGTTAGGACATATACGATATAAGCCAGGAGCCGTTTGTTTTGCGAAGACATGTCTGTTGACCAAACTGTGTTTGTCAT
Organism: Amblyomma maculatum; assembly: GCF_055883805.1. Taxonomy (NCBI): domain Eukaryota; kingdom Metazoa; phylum Arthropoda; class Arachnida; order Ixodida; family Ixodidae; genus Amblyomma; species Amblyomma maculatum. The sequence goes on along the minus strand of NC_139346.1, from coordinate 190,767,543 downwards.
CTTCCTGCTTTTCTTGCAGATGGAGAAACTGTCGGTGTTCGTCACCAATTCATTGTTGAATTTATTGCTTGTACGAATGCCTGAATGACTGAATTATTCGGTACAAACATTAACATATGTTTAAAACAAATCAGTCAAATGTAAAGATCATTAGCCTTCCAGTTACCAGAAGATCAGAACAGAGTACCCACAGAACAACAGATAAGAAAGCACAACATTTGTCGGGGTTTAAACTAGCTGCTGTAGATGAGCGTAGGCGCTGTAAACTAAAAAAGTTTTAGATCTTCGCACAGACGCAGCAGAGCAAAAGTTATGCCGCGTTCAGTTAACCACGGCGCAGAAACTGGCACGATGCCGGGATACCCCCGCGCGCACGGGGGATGCGTTAAAACGTCAGTGTCGGGAAGATCTAGAAAGCGAGGCTGCCACACATTCCACGCTCGTTGCGCAAGCGCATAGGCACACGACTGTCTGTTAAAAGTGACAGGACACTATGGGTTGCTTCCCCTCAGCCTTGTAAAGCGCACTCTGGGCGCGCCGCCGAAATAATCGACCCGCGCGATCTGGGCGTCGCCGCCAGAGGCAGCAGTTATAGAAGTACACACGCGCGCGCGGGCTAGCTGGCGCGATGTTGTCTCTTCGCGTGCACAGAGCTACGCAGTCAAGTGAGGCAGCCAACTATACAGCGCACAACACCCCGCCTCGGACTCTAATCTTAGAGAGTGTAAAGCGGCCCTTGGGAGGCCACGGGCGGCAGGGCTGCAAGCAGCGCGTCGACTTATGAACGCGGCTCGTCAGGCTCGCCCCTGGAGCAGACACCCGATATTTTTCGGCATAACTTCGTACACACGCTTGGTGCGTTGGCAAGTGGATGAGGTGCGCATGTTCTGAAGTTTAAGTTCAGACTCGCAACGACGTTGAAGGATGTCGCGATGGATAAGAAGTGACAAGCTAAGTACTGTCACAGCTTAACCGAAACATTAACTGCCAACCGCGTTTTTGAGCAGAGTGCAAAAAAAAAAAAAAAAAAAAAGCCCTGCGCGAAGTCACGCCACTTGGGTACACAGCTCGATAATTGCTCGTAACCTGATCAAGGACATTTCAGAGACTCCCGCGCATGTAGACATGAGCAAACAGCCATTTATACTCAATCACGCCAGCATCGTTCTTAGGCAGCTCCCTGGGATGCATTAAAAACGGGGCTAGGAACCAATTCTGTGGCATAGAAAGCGAGATCTGGGCCTAGTTGGTTATACATGCTGCTCTGTAACGTAAAGAATACAGTGACATAGACTAGCACCTACCGCATTACCTTATTTCACTTTCTATTCTTTACCTTCGACCACGTGTGTTTGGCGCTGCCCTGGACATTAGGGCACTGATAGCTTCAGAGCTGATTTATGCAGCATGGACGACCGTCGCTCGTCCATCGCACTCGCCTACCTCCCACGGGAAGATCAGGAGTAATGTGTCCGTCGTGTCGTATGACGTTGGACACGACTTCTCTCTTAGGCTGTTCATGCGGCGTTCGCCTTAAAATGACACCAAGAGCCTACGCCTTCGTAGCAGGGTCGTGACTGTGGTCGTGACGTACAATACATAAACCGTCTATGCATAGTTCGTACAGCGTATAGAATATGCTAGAAAAATCCCAACAGATTCCGTTTAACCCTTTATGGACTTTTTTAACAGAAACGTTGCCGACAAGTGATTGTAGATAAATCTGCTTTAGCGCAGCCTTTTATAACCATTTGATTTCTAGGGGAGAAAAGGCGGCTTTGCAAAAGAAGCTCAGATGCTAACTTGTTCGGAGTGCATAAGGTGGAGTCAGATGCCTTTTTTTTTTCTAAGAATTTAAAACACCGGGCAAAGCCACTGGGCACTCAGTGGCACTGGTGATTCGAACCCCGCATTTTCCGCACACTACGGTGCTCAAACCACCGGGCCATAGCTGTGGGTAGTGCAGCTTTCGCTTTCACACCAGCCCCGGAGGCTGACGTTGTACGAGGTCATGAGAGCAGCACGGTCTCACCTGGTGTCCATCTGGCGTGCGCAGGGGGCGCGAGCGAGACTAGCAGCACGCACAGCAGCAGCAGGCATGACGGCGCGAATGGGCTCAGCCGCATCGGGCAACACGGCCGCGGCGACGCCACGCAGCTCCGCCTCCGGGGGCTCCGTCCTGTGCACACGACAAAGGGAAAGGAGTGGTTAGGTCAGGTCACTACAGAGGATCACTGTTTCACTGCACTACCCAGGTCCCGAGCAGACCCAAAACCCTAAAATTATCTAGACGGTATTGACAGACCCCTCTGAGGAAAAAGTGGAAAAGGGAAAGGTGGGAAGTAAACAAGAAGGTACAGGTTTGCAACCCTGTACTTAAAGAGAATGAAGAGGGCATATGATGAGGAAGGAAAAAAATTGGTGTTGGTTTAACTCTGGTTAACCCTAGTTCAATTGCGATACCAGCGGGAGAAGCTTATTTTGCCCGCTACATTATTCCACTACCAAGCCCTATCATGTAAGGTGCCACATTATTGGGGACACTTAAGCTCATCCTTTAAGAGTATGACGCGAGAGCGTAAGTTACCAGCCCACATATAAATGAGAAGGGTTCAATGCTGCTGAACCGAATGTGGAGCGAAAGCATTAGCTGCCAGTAACCGAGCAATCTTCTTCCTCTTCCTCCTCTTCCTTTTCTTCTTCCTCTCCTTCCTCCTCCTTCCTCTTCCTTCCTCTTCCTTCCTCTTCCTCCTCCTCCTCCTCTCCCTCTTCCTCTCCCTCTCCCTCTTCCTCTCCCTCTCCCTCTTCTTCTTCTTCTTCTTCTTCGTCTTCGTCTTCTTCTTCCTCCTCTTCTTCTTCTTCGTGGCTGTTCAAGGTCAAACGTGGCCCTTCCCGGGACGACGCGACGGGCCGAAACCTGGCGCAGTATTGCCATCGCAAAAAAAAAAAAGAAAAAAAAAGAGCCCAGTTAATTAATAACAAGAAATTAGAAATTATGGAGCCAGAATTACATTCGAAATCGGGGGAATCGAGTAAAGCAGTAGTTTAAGTCTCAATCGCGACCAATGCGACGCGGTTGCGGACTCCGTGAAGATCATCTAGCAGCGCCAAGTTGGGATCTCGAGTGCATTCCCGAATTGCAGCTAATTCGTGCCCGCTTATTGGTTCCTGATAGGCTACAGCCAGCTGTTTTCAAGAATCGACAAGCTTCCGTGGCATTCCTTCCTGTACACAACTTCCTGCTTACCAAGCCGTCCAGCAGAGCACAGTGGCGGCGTGTACTCTTCCTGGTTTCGACGCGCAAAAAAATTCAAAAGCAGTGAGAAGAGCAGCAAATGCTGTCGACAGAGGTAACGCTAAAATGGTTTTTCCGTGTCACACTCGCCGAACGTTAAGCCAGCAAAGGTCGGGTAATTGATCGGTTCTGTTGCGGTTTTCAGGCGGCCGAATTCGCCATTTTTCGCGGTAAGCAGAGCGTAAGGACTCGTTTCGATTTTCTACAACGAAGCGCGACGTCCTTCAAAAATTAAGTAAGAAAATAAAAGTTATTTTTCGCACAGTCAGTCAGCCTCCGCACACATGGCAGTATAGCCGCCCCGGAGCCAAGTTGTTTTTCAGAGGTAAGATATGAAACATCAATTCAGCAGGCGAACCGAAACAGAACAAACTTTTGCTGGCAACGAGAAAAAGCACGAAGTTTGGAAAGCATTGAAACAGAAAGCAAGCGGTGTTGACTGCAATGCGTTCTCAGCACGCGCAATCGCTGTTGCCCAATTCCTTCCCGTCAGCAACAGATGTGCGTGAACGGCTACTGTGCCCTCTTCAGTTAGGAGCTTCATCTGGTAAATGCATTGCGAGAAAAAAAAACAAGCAAGAGAAAAACACTTCGATCCTGCTCTAAAATTAAGCTCCGAAGTTTTCATGTAGAGTTAACTGAATTTACTATATTTGTGCAACAATGCATGCTGAAATATAAAAGGCAAAGGTAATCCGCGATGGCAATGCAAAGGAGCCACAATAAACAGCACCCGAACAAAAAAAGTGTCTCAGTGAGGTTCTTCGATATTAAGTCATTCGCTCTCGACTAGTGCTGAACGCATGTTGGTAAATGAATCGCGTGGTGTATACACCAGGTGTCCCAGCTAAACGCAACGAAACTTTTAAGGAACACAATGTCCTAGAGTTCAGCGAAACCAACTGATAATTGTTGAGAGTAGCCTGGCTTAGACTGCAGTACTTTTTTTCTCTACTACCGTTATTATTAGTGAAGCCTAAACTATTCCTAGATATTGGGTTGAGAAACAAAGCATCAATCGAAAATTTGTCCATAACCCTAAGAGGCAGGTGCAGTTACAGGTGTAGTTACAGACAGAACATAACAGACGGGTGTAGTTCCAGGCCTTCAAAGAAAGGAGTCATGTGACCTGCTGTGGGCTTATAAATTTCGCCCAGTCTGCAAGCAAGATTCATTGGAAAAAGCGATTTACAACTACTGTATTGGCACTTTGTTCCCGAAGGCAGTAATTGAAATGTTAGCTAATTATTGCTCACTAATTAGTAAATGTTAGAAAACGAGAAAAATACTGCAGACGAACCCAGGTGACCGTGAACACATCCCTTCGACCATTTTACCCATAATGTATTGAAAATATTGGCTATATTTTGGTCGGACACCCGGTATACAGCAGGCGGACGCGTTTTACAAGGCCAATAGCACAAAATACCGTGAGGATCTTAAGTTACCAAGCCCAGCTGCGAAGTCCACTATAACCTTATCGGCTTGCACATAGAGCATACACTCTTATCCTGGTCCCACGTAAGTGTAAAAAAAGTTCCAGTGATAGGTGGAAGTTCCACTTATAACTGGAACTTTTTTTGACGCGTATATGGAACCAGGTTAAGAGTGTATATTGTATGCGCTTGTTTGTCTGCTAACAAGGTGCGTTGGCACATAGAGGCATATCGTTCGCGGCACCCCAGAGACTATTCCGCGGTAAACAACCGATGGAGTTATCCCCACGCAAGAGCGTAAGAGCTCGTCTTTTACTGCTTTCTGTTATGCTTAATTATTTATTTATTCGCTCGTTTGCATACCACATTAGAGCCTACCATCAAACACAGCTTTTCAAGAGTGAAATCTGCGCCATACGTCTATTTCTTTACCTGGGTTACTACATACAGGCACTAGGGAAGATCATAAAGCATCGAATGAGAACTTGCGTTCATTCTTCACATGAACTGCTGAACTGATAAATCGCAAACCCTCTTCCAGAAGAATGCCACTAAGAAATACATCCGAAAATACAGCAAAAACGGCTAACTCTAAATACAATTGCTATCACACTTCCAAAGCGCCGTATGCCTACTTAGAGGAGAGAGAGAAAGATAGACAGGAAGCTGATATTAGAAAAGCTGCCATTGTTCACGCTTCACGCTGACGAGCGTATGTCGGTATGTCGGCCTCTAAATGGTAATCCGCTGCTGATGTGATTTACACTGCTCGAAACAGAACCAAACTTATTAATTTGCAGGTAACTATTGGTGCACGCGTACTAACCACTGCTTCCATTCTGTTATTAGGAGCACCTCCACATCATCAGGCACGGTACAATTTATGCTACCAGGTTCAAAGCCCAATTCAGCCAATACGCTGGCACTTTAGAGAACACACAGTGCGCACAAATGTTTTTTGCAGTGTATGCATCATTCGCGTGCCTGCCGCCCCGAAGACCAAATCAGAGCAGCCGTTCGCGCTATACGACCACATTTAGCGAGGACTACAGCGACGTAATTTCGAACTGGCGCGATGCGAAAAATTAGCAGATTTCGTTCGTTACGAAACATGGAAAGGGTGGAACGTAGCACTACTCTAAGCACGTTCTAATTAACACTCCAGAGTTTATTGGCTTCGACGATGCAAGTCGAGGCGGCCTTCTTCCAACTTCATACGATTATTATCGCTCTACACCTTTCGAGGTAACCAATCTACGCAACTGAGCGCACCGAAGCTGCGTCGCAGTCCTCCTCGCCGGGTTTCGCAAGCAACGCTCTATCGTATCGCCAGGCATCGTCACTACGCCGTATGTCGCGGTCACCCTCGCAAAGGAGACAAGCATGAAAACCGGGGGCCATATGCGTCTCTTACTAAAATGGCCTATAGACATACTACGGATATTTTTAGACTATTGCTATCATTTACAGTTTTGTCCATAAAACTTATACATTGTCTATAGACTGAAGTGCAGTCCTCATGAGCGACACGGGACTGGACTCGCGCTTGTGAGAAGTTACTGTGTCTGTATTTTTATGCCACACTCTTCTTGCCACATCGTCACCCATCAGAACTTCACATGCTTTAGAGTATATAGCTGGCCAGATGCTCAACTTTTTGGCCCACCTCTCTGCCTTTCCATTCAACAAGCACATCTAACTAGATATTATAGTATTCGTCATTTCCTTTCGTCTACAAACAACCGATAGACTATCCATAGGTTGGTCTTGATTTCCTTTCATTTGGATATAATTACTAGACTATCTATGAGCGTCATAAATATGTCAATAAATAGTCTATAGACAAAAGCCTATGAAATGTGTGTGGCCGTAAATCTATTAACAATCTATAAACCTTATTGACACAACTCTGATGACATGTCTAAAAAAAAGTAAGGGTAGTGTGTGCGAACGAATACAACCACACTACCGAAAACAGTGTCGAAACACGCGCGCGATCGGTCCGGTCCCCGCACACGCAGTTCGACGGCAATTATTAAATTAGAGAAAGTTCTTCGAAGCACCGCTAACGAGAGAGGTCTCGCTGTTCAATGCACCAACACGCAGAGGCTCTGTTCACAGATCTCGAACACAGCCGAACAACGAACCTGCTGTAAGAGCGCTCGGTGTTTGTTCGCACCGTGGATTTTCCAAACACCGTCTCTCGCCTAACGCTAATTACGGCTCCGCTTGTGTCAAGGCTCATTATATCCCGCGCAACCCTCCGTTGCAGCGCCGCCGGAGCAACGAGGCGACTTAATCGAATGACGGATGCGATGGACGGATGGACCCGCTGGCCGAGAAGAGAACGGAAGGGTGAGAGAGGAGGAAGGGGAAGCAGCGAGAGATTAGATTACTTCCAAGGTGCATCGGCACCCAGTGGCGCAATGTGTACACGCACACGCTGGGGGTAGCATGCAGCGCCAAACGGGCTTGTCCGGCAGCGTCCAGCTGTCCCGACGCGGTCACTGTGCCCTGCATGACCGGATCATGCTCTCTGCGTGAAGAGTTAGCTCCGCACCGGAGAGCACGCAATGAGCTTAGCGGCGCTGAACAGTTAACGGGCTTATGTCTCAGCGAGAGCGGCAGAGCGAGTAAATGAAGAACGGAGCTCTCTCCCTTTTCGCCCATACTAAGGATATGAACGAACGAAATGCACGTAGATGTCGATTACCTATCTTGAAGACACTAGGGCTTAGAAAAACTTCACTCCTTTTGTATTATTCTTTGGAATGCCTCTTAGATTTCGGACCAGAACAAGTGTGTTTTTGTTATTGTTTTTTTTTATACAACCTTTTTTTTGTGTACTTGGAACTCTAGAGAGTACTTTCTGTACGCTGGGCTAAAATCTGAATGTTTTCGGCAAAGATATATGTTCCTATTTTTTTTTTTTTTTTTTTTTACTCGCTCAAGCTTGCCGGAATAGGTAAGGCGCCATGCTGAACACAATAGAGATCATTGCACAAGTGATTTTTTTTTCTCCTTTTTTCTAAATAGGAAACCCAGCGTGTGGCGTGATTTAATTACAATCGGAGAACAGTGAGGATGTATAGGGCGCGCAACACATGACGAAGTCAACGGTAAATGTGAGATGAAAACTAAAAAAATATTACAACCGCCAGCATTGATCCCGGTCTTGAAGCCGCTACAAAGCCGCTACATGTGTCATATATATATATATATATATATATATATATATATATATATATATATATATATATATATATATATATATATATATATACGGGATAAATAAAGGATTAACCGATTTAACCAGAAGCAAAGTATATGTAGGCGAATGGTGAGGGTGCGAGCGGATTCATTTGCTTGTTTGCTTTTTGTGTGGCGGCTACATGTACTTTGCTCCTGGTTTAATCGGTTAATCTTTTATTTCTCCTCTCTCTATCTCTCCCTTTATATATAGGGGGAATGAGGGTGTTCGTTATAATGCATGAAGGAAGGAAGCCAACAGTCGGCGAGGTCAAGGAAAGCATTGGGATTGCACTGAACTAAGCATTGTAGTGAACTACGAGCGGATATCACGAAGACGAGGAAGAGAACGACGAAGTGCCGCTGCACTGCTCGAGCCCGCTGGTGCGTGTCTAGGCTAGCTGTGTTCTTGTGTTGTTCGCCGTGTAGCTTACAAAGGGCTACATCATCATCATCATCAACATCATCACCAGCACTGCAGCGCGAAGGCCTCTCCCATATTTCTCCAATTAACCCGGTTCTGTGCTAGCGGCGTTCACTTGACCCCTGCGAACTTTTTAACCTCATCCGTCCACCTAACTTTCTGCCGCCCCCTGCTACGCTTTCCTTCGCTTGGAATCCAGTTTGTTACCCTAAGCGACCTTCGGTTATCAACTCTTCTCGCTACATGTCCTGCCCATGTTCATTTCTTCTTCTTTGATTTAGTAAAATATCGCGAACTTTGTTTCAGGAGTGGCGCGATGCAAAAATGTCCATTTTCAACCTGACACACTGCCGTGGCGCCTTAAGTTGTTGCACTAAATCTTTCTTTTTCTTTATTATGCAGGTTATGTTCTTACATTTAGATAAAATATGGAGCTCTAGACTCCTAGGTGTGCTCTCTACAACGCATCCCAACAGCCTGAGATTCGAAAACGGCGAAAAAAGAGGAAACTTGACTTTAAAAAAAAAGTAACACTTTAATTTTCATTAAGTTCCCTCTCAAAAATTCTCAGTACTTAAAAGCATTAAGGGGCTAAAAAACTTGCATTATATTGTTTAAAATTATAAAAATGAATATAACACTGAGTGTTTGTCCTGAAAATTGCCAATATTCAGCCCTACATTCTGACACTACTAATAACAAAATTGCTACTGAATATTTTATCTATATAATCCAGGCCTTGTCTTCTTTCCTGCAGACAACTGAACATCTAGAGTTGTACTATAATTGTCCGTTTTTTTCTACATATTATTTTGAAATCGGCCAAAATTCAAAATGACAAAAGAAAAATAGACAATTTTGATTCAAATTTACAAAGCTACCCTAACTTCGATTTTTATCGAGATCTCCTAAAAGCAATCCTAAGTACTTTATATATATATATATATATATATATATATATATATATATATATATATATATATATATATATATATATATATATATATATATATATATATATATATATATAAGTTCGTAGGGCTTCCTATGAAGGAGTAGGCGCCAAAACTTCAATTTACTTTTTGCTGAAATTAGTTACATTTTGTATTATGCAATATCCAAAGTCTTCTTAATGCTTACAAATTCAATTTTCACTGGTTGGCCTGACTGAAGATAGCCTAAGATGAATTAAATTCGCTATTTCTGGCAATTCATGCGAGAACGCAAGTTACGGTTGGTGAGGTTCAGTGGTATTCGATCGATGCAGGTCTTAAGTTACTTCATTCCTCGGTTATGATAAAACTTACAATATTCTATTTTTGAAGAACATTTTTCCAGTGTGCACTTAAGTAGAATCATATGCAAAGCGCTCTGCAGCGTGATAGTTTTGGTGAAATTAGATATTTCTTTTTGGCAGTAGCACTAAATGAGCCGAGATGACGTGTATTCTTGTCGAAAGAGCTATCTAGCTCGGAGAAAGCCCGAGCCAACACGGAGCGAACCCGCCGTCCACAGGTTACACTTTGCAGGACCAATCAGTGTCGAAGCACTGCCGGTGGGAGGGATTTGCAACTCCAGTAACGCAGACAGCAACATGCAAACGAACTGCTAAAGGTGTCCAATGGACACCTCAAAAAGATGTCTAAAGGGCTAAAGGTGTATAATAGACACATATAGCGTTACTGTCTGCATAGTCATTTTAGCTTGTGTCTTGTGATATATTTTTGGATGTTGCCACATGCATTGAAAGTCTGACTTTTTCCTATTTTTGCATAGGAGGGCAGGCATTAGTCAGGCGTTCTGTAACGCCTTTCGCTTGCTCATCCTTGATTTACATATGCTTTGTGAATCAAAACTCATAATAAATAAATTTATGTCCATTATCTCATATATACTCATTAGCACACCGTTGTAAGCTGCAGCATCATATTAAACACCATCGCACGTAAGTAAAAAAATCTTCGCTTTAATCAAGCCCTACAAACGAGCCTGCGTGGCCTATAGGGCAGAACCCAAGCTGGCAGCGCATGCCAGCTTTGCCATGTCCCGTGCTCTCGTGACGTCACGGAACCCGACCACCAGTCAGTGCTCGTGCTCTCGCAACACCAACGCCAACAACGCCGACGCCCGGTTATCTGGAGAATGGGGCGTTTAAAGCGACCGCGTTTACAATGAAACGCCTTTTCTTGAAAATAGAAATGCTAATTATGCTATGAAAGGTTAAGAACTGTGCTTTTTATATTGTTATTTCTTTAAGAGCGGCTCTTAGGCACCCATTCGGCGAATGAGCTACGTCACCGTTGGTGCCGTTGCCAAGGTAACCAGACGAGAGAGAGTCGAGATAACTGCTCAGAAGAAGAGAAGGAAAAGCTACGAGTTCAGAAGAAAAGGAAGAGCCACGAGTTCAAAAGAAGATAAGGAAGAGCCACGACCTCTGAAGAAGAGGAAGAGTCACGAGCTCTGAAGAAGAGGAAGAAGAGTCACGAGCTCTACGCCGCTCGCTTGTGGTTTTCTTCCTCTTCTCCCGAGAAATTCTGTTTGGCTCGTTAGAAAAATAAAAAGTGCTTTGTAACTGCACACACGCGTTTACAAGCGTCTCTAAAATCCTTTGCATCAATGTACTGGGAGAACGCTTAAACAGCTGCGCTCAAATTCCGCATTAGGGGTCATCGTAATCGTCTTTGTAATTTATTTGCCTTCGTAGCCTTTTTTTTTTTTACGCATCTCAAGGCCGGGAATGATGAACCTCTGTCGCTCCACACGTTGTCTCGACCATATATCTCCGCTACGTTGTCGGCCAACAGGCAAACAGGCCAGAGCCGCTGCCGGCCATCATCGGCCCCGTACGCCACGAGGCTGCCTGCTTTAGTCGTAAATCTGGCGGCCGTGTATATACGTATACCAATATACACTACGTATACCAATACAAACAAAAAGTGCCGCTGACCTTTCCATAGTATGTACGGCGCCATCGTAAATAAAAAAATTGCTGAGGTGCTGGAGAATGAGGGCGTTGTAGGACAATAGGACGGCATCGATACACTGGAGCGTCGACGAAGGTTCCTTGAGATAAAGAACCTCTACTTCCCATTTCTTTTCTAAGGTCATGTCCGTGACCCCGGTCGGCACGTCGAACACTTACTTTCCTTCTCTTTTGCGGACACTACCACGCGGAAAAATGTCGTCTGACTTCCGCTGGATAAACAAATACCTTCCGCTGGGTAAACAAATCTGTACTAGCGCGAAGCGGAGACGGAATTTCCTCTTGCTCTGCGGAAAGCACCGGCCTCCTCAGGGTGTAGTTATTATAAAGGATTGCAGCTTAACGCAACATGAGGCGAGAGTGGTAAAATTAGTAAAAGAAAGATTAATAATTTAGAAAACTGACGAATGAGCCACGTGCCACGAAGACAGCTGTAAAACATTTCGGTACTTGTTTATATGGTTTGTGCACGCGAGCAAGAAACGTTATGCGCAAAATTTTGAAGCGCATAATACTCTTAACATCCATCTATCATTCGACTTTTATCTCCGCGAGTCCACACACATCACACAGTTGTTTTAGTTCATTTTATGTTTTTTTTTTTTTTGAACAACTTTCAATCAAGGGATCAATTTATCGGGTGGCCTTTTCTACCAAGGGCTTACTGTAGACAACACGATAGACTTGGTAGACGAATTTGAATGCCGTTGTCAATTGGTTCAGCCCACAGGCTTTCCGTTGTCGTCGATAACGTCATCGGTGCTTAAATTCAATTCAATTAAATTCAATCCCCTAGCGTAGTATTCTATGGCGACAGGAATAATTTGACGTTTGGCCATTTTGAGTACCAACCTTCTATTTCGCTGTGGGTGATAGGTTGTTTGATCCGTTTCCGCGTTCAGATCCCAGCTTTCCGTCGTCATTTTTTTTCCAGACTGCCGACAGGGAGCGAACAGCGCTTCCTGTTCATTGTGCTGTCCACACCATTTAATCTCCATGTTCTCCACTTATTACACCGTGTCACTTGCTACGCATGTCCTATTCTGGCGCATTCGCTATGCATATTTAATTTCGGTTTTCGCTTTTAGGCGAAAAAGTGCGGATAATTATAAGCAACTTTCTGCGCTTATTTTCGTTAACACGTGACGGCCTCTTTCCTACACCATTCGGGGTACAATTCACGCTGGTATCGGACCATACACAAGAGTTCTTGGTCTTTGACTCTATCAAAATGCACCCCCCCCCCCCCCCCCCCCGCCCAGGATTGAACCCGCGACCTTGGTATCAGGAGGTGTTAAAACTACTGTGCCACCGCAGCGGAAAAAACACACAGAACACTGAAGTGAACTACAAAATATGTGTTATGTATATATAGACGCCAACCCGGCCGTCAAATTTTGAAAAGGCCGCATCGCGCGATTTCGCACCAGACCGTTTCGCTAGGTCGAGAAAAACAACGACTTAAGCTAAATGGAAGTTTTCGATCGTCAAGGCAAAAGAAGCGAGTAAAATCTAAAACGCTCGAAGTGGACAAAATAACCATCAGACGCATCGATTAAAGGCTCGCACCAAGGAATGTGTACAGACGAGCCTCGAGAGCACATATCCTGACACGCCTTCCGGGAAGCTTTTCTCAGAAAGTCCAGTCACCATCGAAGCGGCATGAGCGGCCGATCAATCGGCAACGCCCAGAAATATATTATCGATTCTACCTGGCGGCACGCCTGGACTCTCTTCGCTTCCTTCTGTCGCCTGTTATCGCATATGCGAACGCTTCCGTGCCATTAAGAGCTCTCGCTGATTGTGGGCAACCGCCCAATGGCGTAGAATGGACGAAAGTGGCCTGTATAACCGTTCGGGTGTTTACAAAGCCAGGACGATAACCCCAGTACAAACGGTACCAAGCTTTCAGCTTCTACGAAAAATGCATACTGCGGAAGTAACCAACCTCAGAGTATACTACAAGACGTTCACCGGCCGAACAGTCTGCGCAGTCCTATATGGGTGCGTATTCATGTGCAGCGATGCAATCCTCTCCGAGGTGCTTCTGACACAAATGAAAAAAAAAACGTTAGAAATCCAAACAATGTGTAGATTCGCCCTCAACTCAGAGGAAGAGATTATATCTTAGTCGAATATTATGTGAGGCAGATTTCCTTACGACGAGATTTCCTTACGCATGCCACGACGATGCCCGCTTTGCTCTTGCTTGAAAGTTGGGAGTGAGAACTGTCAAATAGACCTCATGTAATAATCACCAAGACTGATCTGCCTTTTTCCCCAATTCCTCCTTTTTTTTCCTCAATGGAATGTCAAAGATTTGCACGGGAGGCGCCTAGTTGTATAATGTACCGTTGGAGTCCAGAGTGGCGCTCAAAACTACCGCTATCTCGGAATTATTTTTTTGTGTGTGTGCTAGTGATTGCTGAATGCACGCATACGTGGAGGAGGGATTCGAAACATTCCCGCTCATGTCAATTTCTACACAAGCTGAAGGGCTAAACTTAAGAGTTGCCTAAAAATTTTAAGTGACTCTTAAGAGACTGTTAAGAAAGGGAGACGATCTTCCGGACACCTCTTCTCCATCACTTCAGTGCAGTAACCTGCAGAAATAAAAAGGTGCCGCTACGGAGGAGGAGGAGGATGAGGTGATGGAGAAGGAGCAAAGAACCTTATGGTACGCGTAATCTCTCTCTTCCGATATAAGGGTCGGTAAATTATAAGCCACGACACAGAATAAGCAAGTAACACTCTCCGTGCAATACTATGCCCAGCAATTAATCGCTTGAACTTTACATAGCTGTCTTCGACACACATGACCTTGTCTTTGCTTTAATCATTTGTGCGCGTCGGACGCGCTTGTTCTCCGAAATTGAGTGAACCGCGACCGGCCGAGCGTAGACGCTGGGCGGAGGTCCGATTTCAATCTTCCTCGCCGATCAACTCCTCCGCAGCCGCCGGCGGTGTCAGGCGGTCAATCTGCAAAACCCTGATAATATTTTCCGCTCACTCGGATGTGCACTTGGGGTACACGGTTCAATTTCGCAATTTTTGCGAGACGGCAGCGAACAAAGCTCGGAGTGAAGCGGCTCTCCGTCACCCGCGTCTTTGCACCATCGAGAGTTTTGATTAAAATCCATCGATTACGGAAATCCCGGCAAAATGGATCGGAGCTCGTCCTCGCCCTCTTCCTTTCGCTGATGCTGTTCTTGCTTCGTTGAGACCCCGAGATAAAGATATTAGGCGAGAATAAAACGCGAATCGCGCGGGGTGAATGACGCTCACAAGCAAAGCCTGGCAGGAGCAATTTGTCAAAATTCGCTTTGCCAATATGTGCCTAAATACGAATGAAATGAAGCAAAATATTGTATTGTATTGGGTTTTTTGGCGCATAAGCAACTCAGGCTATCATACGCCAGGAACAAGGTTTGTTTATATATATATATATATATATATATATATATGTATATATATATATATATATATATATATATATATATATATATATATATATATATATATATATATATATATATATATATATTGTTCTTAAAGCTTGTTCAGGAGCTTTGCATCCTCTAGGAAATGGATAACATTTTCAACTTCGACCAGTGGATCTTCTCCCAACAGCAGGCTGGGATGGAGAGGAATCTGTTCAGTGTAAAAACGTGCAAAAAGTTTTTCCTTAACTTCTCTAGATCAGTGCACGAAAGTAGGACGTGGTTTATTGTTAGTTCACCTCCGCATCTTTCACAGAGAGGTCTGTCGTCTTTCTTTAGAATGAAGCTATGTGTCAGATGAGTGTGTCCGATGCGAAGACGACATAAAATGACTTCGATGAAGCGTTTTTGGCAACTGCACGATTTCCATTCTTCAATGATCGACTTGACAAGGTGCAATTTATTATTTATTTCATTGTTCCGTGAGGTCTGCCATTTTACTCTCAGTTTTCTCTTTACAAGTCTTAAAACATCTTTATGTGGTATGTTGACTGGCTGTATTTTAGTATGACGGGCTGCTGCAGCACATGCATCAGCTCTCTCATTGCCGCTGATTCCAACCTGGCTTGGTACCCAACAGAATTTAATTGTATGCACCTGTGTTTCTGCGGCTATTATATTATGAATGATGTTTCCGATTAGAGGTTCTGTAGCATTCCTATTATTTAATGCTGTGATAGCGCTGAAAGAATTGGCATACATGATGCCATTTTCAAAACCTGTCCTTAATATTTTTTCTACCGCCAAAGAAATAGCGTGACATTCAGCTGTGAAAACTGATGAGAAATCCGGTAATTGTACTATTTTTTCCCATTTTTCTTCTACCACAGCACTTCCAACGTGAGATACTGTTTTAGACCCATCTGTATAGAATGAAGCAAAATATGTGTATAAAATATGACACCCATACTTCCTGGGATAACCCATGGTTTATCTGAAGGAAAGTTTTTTTTTTTTTTTTTTGCACTCAGTGCATAAGGCAACAAAAACAGCACTGCGTTCTCTTCGCAGTGTTTCCTTACAAAGAGTAAGAGAACTATAAAATAAAAGTAGTTCTTGCTGCGAGCATTATACAGTTTTACTATCATTCCCGGCTACCTGCAAAACAATACCTCATCACTGACTATTATGCTAAACGCAATAATTGGAACTGGTCTCGGTGTCTGAATATTGAGGTAAACACTGCAAGCTTCAAACAAACAAAACCACTGCAGTAACTTGCGCCACCTGTTAGCGGCAGCAGCTACGCCAAACTGAGACATTAATGTGGATGGGCAGCAGCGATATAGCGCTGTCGCTTGCACTCTATAGTCAGTAGTTTCCGCGCCCGTCATCAGTTCAGAAATGATTTTGATATTTTACACGGTGCGCAATGTTTTCCGCAGCGCTTGCGTAGTCTGCATCATGATGTACTATTGGCGTTCATCCCGGACTATCTTCCTTTTCGTCTTGTACTTGTTTATGGCGATTAAAACTGCGTCTGAGACGCATTCACTCTTGTGTCACCTGTCAACATATTCTGTTATCGACCTACCTGGGATCCCCCGTTCTCCGGTACCTAATGGGCATCCTCGCGCAAATCGCACGTGGTGGCCTTGCTTGCCCAGCAGATGCCCCACATACTCCACCCCATGTTCTTTTCTGGTGGTTCGGTTTGATTTTGAGGATTTAACGTCCTAAAATGATTCAGGCTATGATAGATGCCGTGGAGGAGGACTCTGAAAATTTCGACCCCCTGCATGGGGTTTTTCAATGTGCACTGATATCGCAAAGCACACAGGTGTCTTGCTTTTTCCCTGTGCAGAAAAGCGGCCGCCGTGGCCGGGATTCGATTCCGTATCCTCGGGCATAGCAGTCAAGCGCCGTAACTACTACAACACCACGGTGAGGCCCTTTTCTGGTGGGACATCACGGCAGCACCACCAGTAAACATTCACCCTGTTCCCTGGCCTGGTCTATCACTACTAGGCATAACTTAATTCCGCCTCAAATACTACAGCAGAGAGAGCATCCTTTTAGGCCCCAGTGAAATACTACAGCAGAGAGAGCATCCTTTTAGGCCCCAGTGTAATCCGCAAGGACATCTATTCACACCCCGCACGGGGTGCGTCGTCAATTAAGAGCGACTTTTAACGGAGCGACGACATAGTACCTCACATGCAGGCGAATGACCGCGATTGCCTCCACCCGCAACGAGTGCCCGTCGCACGTGCGAAATATTTCGTTAAATCGAGAACTTCGTTAAATTGAAGGAGGCATTTCTCGATCACTTAATCCGATGCAGTCGATTATTATATGGTGTCGGGACATCAAGGAAGTACCGCGCGGCATCACAATTGCGAAGCGCAAATGCACTGAAAATGAAATTGTGTTTGGAAGGACGTAACAGCCAACTTATTCGAAGGACCAGAGAATCTGCAGTGTTCTGTCATCTTTAAATGCAATACCAACTTGCCTACTATGCTATGTTGCTGCAATGAAATTACGGCCCGCGCAAGCACCGACATCGATAGCGCGTATGAAAAGTAGCAAGAAATTTTTACCTCGGCAAGAAGGGTCCCAGGCGACTAAATTTTTTTCCCAGAAAAAACGTCGCTGATCTTTGCTTGCTTGCGGTTTGTAAGCAACATCTGCCAGGATTTTTCGTGCTTTCTTCCCTGATGTGTTCCGGCAAACTGTCGCAGCAGATTAAGGGCAACCATAATTTGTCCCAGTGTCGGCTTGCGGTACCGCAGCCGACACTGGGTCGACGGGCTGGCCGGTTTTCTACCGCTGGCGAAATCTCGTGAATTAAAATCAATATAACTCGCGTTTCGCACCGCGCTGTTTGGCAAAAGCGGGACGTAGCTGCTGCACGATGTTACAGTTGGCTCGCAGTCAGTGCATTCTTGAGTGTTTTGTGCAAAAACCAAAAATAGACTTTTTCACCTTCATTTTTTTAGCAAAAGGTTAGTTAAATCGGAACGGATAGCGAAATTAGTTTCGTTATTTCGAGTTACTCAAAGCATTGCACCATATGAGCGTCTGATGGGGAATCAGGATATCTTCGTTAAATCGGGACTTTCGTTAAATCGAATTTTGACTGTATAGGGATTTAGCATACCGTTTACGTACTGACATAGCCGTATGCCGCTTCCTACTCCCGAGAGTGCCTTGTCCCAAACCTGTCAATGCGCGTGAGTAGAGGGTGTTCGGCAAGCCGGTATACGTCTACGTCAGTACGTATCAGGTATGCTAAATCTAATGTTTCGCGCACTCAGTCACTGAATAGTCCAGCCGTTACTCGCTCGTGCAAGTGGCCACTATAAAATCAGCGCGACAAATTCGCGCTGATTATGACGAGAATTTCGGTCCTTAGCCGGCATTGCTGTAGCACGCACGTCAAGTCAAAGCGGTGAAAACACGAGGAAAAAAGGGGATATGACTCGTTTGCGTCTAGCGACTTCCTTCGCACTCCGCCTTTTGCGCGGGAACATCTCCACCTGCTCTCGGCGTCGTCAAATTGCTCTCTTCTGGCACTGGATCCCAGTGCTCCTGTTCACGTCCTCTGGAACGCGGCTACTTCTCAAAGGTCTCATTTGGAATGTTTTTGAGTGATTCCGTTCAACGAAACGCGCCATAAGCCTCACTCATTCACTCTCCTGTTCACTCGTTACATCACTAGTTTACCAGTTCGCCCACTCAGTCGCTCACGCATTACCTCACTAGTCCGTTCACTCACTCGCTTGCTCACTATCTTAATTCCTCTTTCAATAATTCGTGCACACAGTTGTTCACTCGTTAATCACTGACCAACACGTTCACTTAATTATAACAAAAGTTTACAGCACAACTCTGTGAAACAAAATGTCAAAACTGTGCTTTCCAGGCAGTCCGGTCTCCGCAACACGGTGACACACACAGCGATTGAAAGAAGTTTGCGTTTAACATCCGCGTGTTTGCCAGGACATTAAAACCACATCCACCTTCGAGGCCGCTGAGCTCGACTTCACTTATGGGCTGTGTTGTCACCATGCCACCGGTAACGAAGCTCTCAACTAATGTATGCCTCTGCGGCGGCGGCGGCGTATTGATCGCCATTTCATCGGTATAGAAACCTATTCTTGGCGTCGGACTAGCGTGCACGTCTAATCAGCGTTTAGAACAAAACATTTTTGACGAGTTTGTTTAGGCACTTTAAAATGAGTTTCTTCGAAGCTACTCCTTCTTTTTTGGAAATATTAAGGGTGGTCACTAGCTGGCCCTTCAGTGCTGGAATCTAAGAACTTTCGCCGGCTATGGCAGAGGTTCATTGCCATATGGTATATGTTGCTAAAGGCGTCGTCATCCTCACAGCCTCCGATGGACTTAGCTTTCACCTCCAATTTCTGTCAACTTTCTTCTGCCTGATCGTGGCAGTGGTGGTGACTCAATAAGAGGCAGTCGACAGGCTCGTGAATTTTCTTTCCTTTTCCTTCTCCATTCAGTCGCAACAACTTCCATCTCGGAAGTTCTTCTCTGTCCCATTAGCGCTGCTCTCTCGATGCTAGGCCTATAACTAACCACCAGCACGATTTTTTTTCTTTTTTTTTTATGAAATATTTACCCGGGAACATGATGTTCGCTTCCAATATTCTTTCTAAAATACATGCCAGCCAAAGGTTGCATTAGAGACTCACCCCTCTTTCAGCAGCTCACACACAGAAAGAGAGAGTTACGGTACTATTGTTTTCTTCATGACCTAATCTAACCTGGCAGCTCAATTTCAACGACGCCACAAATGTCATTCTATGCGCATAGAAGCTCGGGGGTTAACAGAAACGCAGTGTAAGAAACGGCCGCAGGCGAGTTAAAGGACTCCTGAAAAGTCGTTTCAGGTTCCCGTATGTAAAGAGAACCGGCAATTAAGCACTTGCTCGCGAGGGGCAAATGCAGGGGGCAAGTACCACTTGCAACGCCGACATGCACGCTGTAGTTGTCAACGTGTGAACCCTTCACTTCCACAAAGTGAGCAGAGATAACACGACTGCAATCACTATACACCATAACGCATTTGGCAGGTTGCCGAAGGTTCTCAGATATCTCGTCCTCGGCGAACGGCTCACGGCCAGTTCGATATCGGTGACACTGTTCGACCATGCTGGAACCAGAAGGCTTTCAGCGTCCGTCAACTTCACCGCCGTCACGGAAAGCTGGCGAAATAACAGCATGAAGAACACCCAGCTTAAGCCTCGGACTCAATTCAATATTTTCTTACGCCCGGAGCGTCTGTCTACCCCAGATAAATTCCAATGGCTTACCGCGTATAGTCGCGGAGCGCAAGCTTTATCCAATGCTTTCCAAAAGTAACAAGTATATACACAGATTGGACTTTCCAGTGCGAACTTGTTTACGGAAAGCCTGTCCGTGCCGCTCTGAGGAAACGTCTGATTGGACAGGGCAGAAATGCGAGCAAAGCGGCCTGGCATAGAACTAAGAGTCTGCAGAGCTGCAGGAACTAACGGTCTGGCAGTCACGTATACGCAGTTAAGTAATCAGTACTTATTCTCTTGGTTGTTCATTGGGCCGTTCGAAATTACCTTTCAGTAACATTAAACAAATGGCGAACTAAATCAACGGTGCTAAATTGTCCAGATCTGCCGTTAAATTTTATCCGCACCCGGTATTAGCGCACTTCCGGCCGAGTTCTCAGTAAACCGGTATCACGCACAAAAAACTTGCCTGTTACAACTTCATATGTCTCGCAAACACATCCTAAATGAGCGTTAACTGAGTTAACGCAATTCCACTACTCACGAGCTGTCATGTCAACATCCACGCATTTGCGGAGCCGTCCAAAGCTGTCCCGTTCTCGGCCGCACGTATTCTGCGATAAATCACGCATTGCGAACAGCGGGCGACATCAGGACGCGACATCGCCCGCTACCATTCACTCTTTCGCACTGACCCAGCTTCGCCTTTGCGACTCTCACATACACTGCACTTACACAACCTTTGTGGATCTCAGCTTCTCGTCCCGAAGCCATGCTCATGAACATCGACGTTCTCTGAAAGCAATCTGAACAGGAATGCTTTCACGCGCCAGTCGCTACTCTGTGAATAAACGTCTCCCGCAGCCCAGGAGACGGCCTACTACAGCGCCACACGTGCGCACAAATAGCAGCAAAAGATAACAGCGCGCGCACATGCCACCGAACATCGAAGGCGTGCAGTATATGTATAGGTGGCTTTGTGCGTGGCAAATGCGTCCCTCTGACGAGCTCCGAGGTATGTCTGAACACGGTTGCAAGTGGCGCGCACTTGTGGAATGCATCCCTGGGTAAACAAGCCGTGAATGGGGCTCCCGCAAACGATGTCAGCCGCAGCAGCTCATATATGCATCCACGGAGTTCTCCGATCGCAACGCTGAGGCATTCGTTGAGTGTGTGCACACGGAGAGTTCCAATTAGGTCTGTCCTCGAAAGAACTCTTCTCGATGTCCGCGTGAAAGGGCATCAACGTATACACGGCCGTTCCGTGCGTGTAAATTATCATCGCACGCCATGAATAAACTATTCTCCGAGGTGACCTGAAAGGGGGGATCGGCAAACTGAACTCATTGCGGCTTAT
Source organism: Amblyomma maculatum (assembly GCF_055883805.1). Lineage (NCBI taxonomy): Eukaryota > Metazoa > Arthropoda > Arachnida > Ixodida > Ixodidae > Amblyomma > Amblyomma maculatum. The sequence goes on along the minus strand of NC_139346.1, from coordinate 190,746,068 downwards.
GCCGGACAGGAAAACAGTCTGGCGGCCTTATTTGAGGAAATATAACGCTGTATATTAACTCTGTGAACATGCGCATAATTTAAATTTGGATTTTATGCGTGTAATCGTATGATCGAAGCTGTGACAGATTTTCTCTTCTTGGGCTTTAAGATTACCTCGGAAGGAGACTGCAGCCATAAAATTAGGAGACGCCTGCTTCTGGGAAAGAGAGCAACGGTTAGCCTTGACCGCCTGGTAAAGAGCAGAGACATTGGTCTGCCAACCAAGATCCGTATAACTCGTGCTATGGTCTTTCCAGTTGTGATGTATGGATGCGAGAGTTGGACTGTGAAGAAGGCTGACCGCCGAAGAATTGACGCGTTTGAATTGTGGTGCTGGCGAAGACTCTCGAGAGTTCCTTGGACTGCCAGAAGATCAAATCAGTCGATATTGTCGACCATAAATCCTGACTGCTCATTGGAGGGTCAAATTCTAAAGTTAAAGCCCAGCTACTTTGGTCATCTGATGAGAAGGGGGGAGTCGCTGGAGAAAGGTTTGATGTTGGGAAAGGTTGAGGGTCACCGGAGAAGGGGTTGGCAGCGAACACGATGGTTAGAGGGCATCCTCGAGGCACTGCAGATGAAGTTATGTGATGTTAGGAAGATAGTGAGAGACCGGAAAGCGTGGCGTGACATGGTCCATAGGGTCACGAAGAGTCGGACACGACTGAACGACTGAACTGAACTGAATCGTATGATCGGAACGGGAGCTCTAGGAAAATCTAAAATTTCAGTGACATCTTTGTATTTTCCCCGCGTATTAACCACAATACAGGACGTGATAGAATTACAAAATTTATTAGCCAAAGTCATGCTTCATAACCTTACGACGGCGAGTGTACTGTCACTAATCGGTGACAGCGAATAACCTGGAACCCGATGGCTACCTATTTTTGTGGAGCAGTGGTTTAGGCGCTATAGGCTGCTGTACCAGGGCACCGGCAGGTTCGAACCCGATCGTGACGGCTGCGTCTCAATGCGGGTAGAACACAAGATGCCCATGAACTGTGGATATCTGCACGTTAAGCAATCAGAGCCATACATCACGGCGTTCCTCGTTGCCGATGAGCATTAGGACGTCACATACCATACCGTGCCTTGCCTTGCCGTGCCACACCATACATCACACCAGGACATACTACACTATAACATGCCAAATTATAAAATGCCATTGGCCAGTATAGCATGTGCTTTTTAGCGTGTTGTAGCTGCAGAACGACTATTTTGACCAGCTAGGATTTCTTTAACACGTATAGCATTCGACAGCATCCGAATGGCATCAGTGCCGAATTCGCTTCCCTCAATTGTCGCACAGACTAATCACAACAGTCAGCTTCTCGCGTTTTGCACTGTGCCACTTGTACCAGACTTCAACGGATCAGCATGCGCTAACGAATTTCTTGGATGTTCAAAAAAGGGATGACCGGTTCTCTATTAGATGCTGTACGGTAAACAGGCCGAAACATTCACTCGCAACTATATGCATTAGCCTTTCAGCACTTGGCAAGGCACGACAATTTCAACACGAGCACTCGAGTCGATCCACTCCACAGCTCAGGCCAGACTGCAATAATCCTTGCGACGGGCTCGCAGACTGATCTCCCATGCTTAAATCGCACGTCCGCTAGAAACATCAGACTGCCCACGCAGATAGCCGAAGTCAGCGCGTTCCTTATTGCTAGCGGATATTGAAAACTTTACGACACGAAGCTCTATTCCTTTCGCCCCAATCCCTGACCAGTCTTCGCTTCGCTGAAAGCTATCAAATCCTCGTCCTCGCAAAGCGCAAGATGTCTGCTGCTCCGCCTCAATTCGTTAGAGCGAAAAAAAAGCTTCCCCTCGAACGAATAATCTTTCCTTTCCACTGTTTGCTTGAAAAGGCCTAGCGGGGTACAGGGGCTGGTGATGCACCAACGGTTCAAGTAAACCAAAACCATAAACAAAAACTGAGCGGGATCATTTTACGCTCGAGAAAGCGGAAGCCCGCAGAGACGAGTAAGCGGCGAGTGTGCGTCAGAAGCGCATAGCAAGTAAGTGGCAAGCAGATGATCAAAGCCTGTCTCTCGCGCTTAATTTTGGCCTAGCGACATTTCAGCGCAAGCGCTTTTCGTACAAGTCTGAGCGCACGTTCTTTGTGTGCGCTTTTATTTTTCTGCCGCGCTCAAGAACAACGTATCTTCATCAGTCTGACTGCGCCTACTACAGTATACAAAAGCCTCTTCCATATAGCAATTGCTGGAATCACCTGCCCATCCACATTTTGTGATTGTATAACTGCCATATTCAACCAATAATGTGTTTACTTTGTATATAATCTTCATGCGTGCACCACCACTTATGTTTATTTTGTATATAATCTTCATACATGTACCCACCTCTTATCTTATTACCTTAAACCTTATCTTTATTACCTTAAACCTTAAAGGTTACCTTAAACCTGTACCCACCTCTTATCTTATTACCTTAAACCTTATCTTTATTACCTTAAACCTTAAAGGTTACCTTAAACCTAAAAGATTACCTTAAACCTTATCTTATTACCTTAAAGACCCCCGAACCGGGGGTCTTTAAAATAATAAAGTGATGTGATGGTGATGTGATGAATCCAATTAACCCGGTCGCCGCCGCGCTGGCCAGGGCGCTCTCTGCTGATCTCGAGGATCGGGGTTCGATCCCTTCCCGGCCACGACGGCCGCGTTTCGATGCATGCGAAACGCAAAGCGCCCACGTACTGTGTGACTTCAGTGCCCGTTAAAGAACCGCATACGGTTTGGAATTTATGGAGTCATTCACGATGGCGTCACTCATGACCTGATTTGCTTTCGGATGCTAACCATTTAAACCAAATTTAATTAATCTGGCCCTCTGCAGGCTGCATTAAATTGAACACCACAATGTTCCTAACTTCATCCGCTCACGTAACTTTCTGCCGCCTCCTGCTGCACATATCTCTAGGAAACCAATTTGTTACCCTTAGCTACCATCGGTTATCCCCTCTTGCCCATGCCCATTTCTTTTTCTTTATTTCGACTAGAATGTCATTAATTCGCCTTTGTCCTCTAACTCATTCTGCCCTCTGCCAGTGTTTTTAAGTTGCAGCCCGTATACAGCCTTCTGTAGCCCGTATCAAGAGAGCATCAAATTTTTTCTCCTTCCTTTTCTACATAACATTGGCATCATGCTGATGCATTACCATGGGCTGCGAGCGCTTATTTTCAAGCGGATCGTTAGGGAAAGCACAATGTAATGCAACATTACAACGCATGCCGTAAGAATTTTCATTATAGTCGCTGCATCCCTAGCACAAGGGAAGTTTACGAAAAATTCACCGTGACTCTGAAGGAGCATTCTGTTGTGCCCGTGGACCACCATATCAGCGGCTGTTCTTAATATGTAAAAATATCGTCGCTTACTTGTTCCCACTAACTTGTAACCCTGTCGAAGTAACCCTGTGGGTTACTCCGACCCACGGTAAGCATCTCGGGCTCTACAAAGGCCTGAGACATTTTCAATTCACTTTTCGACCGCTAGACGCTACACAACGGTCCAGATTAGACTATTAGACGCATCACAGATTGGCATGCCGCCAGACGAACAAATCGACCAACCTCTGTCGCGACCCAACTACATCGCCCACTATCTATGTATGCAAAGCATGGCTATCGCATTATCACATTCGTGTTTGTAAGGACATCGGCCATATTGATGCCGGCAGCACGAGCGAGTTCGCTCGTGAAGCGATCAGGGAGCATATACTTGACTACACTTCTCCAGTGGATTGGAGGACTTCCCGAAGCATCATGCGATAAGAATTTGCGGTTAAATTACCTGAGCCACGAATTTATGACATCATCCTTCATGTATTTCTCGCTGAAGCCACCGAGCTCTCCAGGGAGGACGAAGTTTTAATTGACAAGCGATGTGCAGATGCTGCCTTTATTTGCTTATTCAAACTTGTTATATATATATATAACACGGGCAGTCAAGATCTGCAGAGACGTGCTGCTGCAGTACGCAAGAGCCCGACTATAAAGTGTCGTACAACATCCAGTCATTATCTCACTGTTCTTAAGATGCCCAAAGCAAGGACGCAGTGCACATCGGGAGAAAGCTCGTTAGTGCTGACGTCTTATGTTTGAGCTCGTGGAAGGTAAATTCGCTTAGCACTTAAACTCAGCTGATTAATGAGCGACTTCTCAGTATTTAACAGAAGTGTGGTGCTGAAAAATTGCGTTTCAAAATTACCCTCCCCGCCCGTCAACCCTGCTTCTCTTTTAATTACGCTGGAAACCGTTCAGGCGACGTTACGTCTTTACGTCGTACCTCTTTGCACCGGAATACACAGCAAAACAAGAAAAAAAAAACTCAAAATAAATAACTTAGCTTTTACTCAAAAAGACATTTAGATCCCACGCCAAGGTCTGCGTACACCATAGCGGCTTTGAAAAATAGCAGTGAAGCCCCTTCACTGCCTCTCCTTTCGGGAACAGTGCGTTGAAAAGAACCTGTTGGGCCGGCGTCGAAGTTCCGGGTGCTTTTCAGCTGCCAGCATCGCTTACTGGAGCAAACTGTAACCCTAAGAGTTCTCGCCGGGGTCCATTGAGATCCCTTCTATACTTACTGCTATGTTTACTTTTATTGCGGCAGCTTTTTACTTACATTTGTCAAGGTAACTTATAGATTCATTTGTTTTTTGCAGCTTATAAAGGCTGTGCAGAAAGTTGCTCTGCCACATTATAACTTAGCCTATTTCTCGCCGGCATTGTGCTTTTTTGATACCAAAAGCTTTTTTTTTTTTTTTCAGCGCGTGCACAAACATCGTGCGCCATCGTCTTCTAGGATTTTTTTCATTCCATTTTGTTGTTGTTTGTTTACAGAATTAGACTTTTTTAAAGAATGAACAGATGGGAATGAAAAAAAAAAAAAATAACCTGCGATGACCAAAGGACATCTATTATCGCACCGAACACGTTTGTCATCTTTAGCCCGCTAACGATGGTGGCGAACGCAGATTTAAAATCCTTCTGCGCAGTTCTTAAACACGCTTTGCGATCTGCTCTAAAGCTGGAAAACTAATTTTGAATTTTATCTTCACTTCGTCTTTTTTCTCCGTGCCGCCGATTTATGGCTGTGAAAAACAGCAGAGCGAAGAAATTAAGAACCGCCAACATCGAGTGGCAGGTACACTGATGCGCGGGAAATACCCTGATTCAGCTGCTTCCACGGTTGATTATATCGAAGATTCAGGAAGCAGCGCCTCCAAGAATGGTGTCTTATCATTCGACTTTAGTCAGAGGGCGAAGAAGATCGGATGAAGCAGCCCAGAGCATCCCTGGCAGCGCCTCGGTTATATCCTTATTTGGGCCCGTTTCGATCTATTCAGCGGCCTTTTCGAAAAGTATACTGCCATTGCAGATGTAATTTGTAGCATTTTGTAAGGTTTCCGTCTTTTTCACATCAGTTCTGCAGGATTTGATACCGCCTTCGGAGCGAAAAGTTGACCCGACTGTGTGCCAAACTATATAGGGCCTAAACCCACTGCTTTCTAGTCGGGAAATGGTACGACGTAGGACTTCGAATTTTCTGGAATATTCGCCATTGGACAGGCAGACGTTTCACATATTCCTAATTTTCTTTATTGAGATCAAATTCTTCAGGAAACGTTATTTTTGAAAACAATCATTACTTCGCAAGTTTGGTTCTAACTTCATATAAGAGACTTGGTCTCAAGCCTTGCTATGTCTGGTTTTGGTATGGCCATAGCAGTCACGTGATCACTGACCCCTACTGGTCACCCTGACCTTGACCTTTGATGTCATTAGTGGCGTTACTACCTCATGTCCATTGCTATAAGACGGAGCTTGTTGCGCGCTCACACTCGGAGTGGTCATAGCCAAGGACGAGAATTGTGATCTATACAGCTTTCGCCGTTATAATTGGGTTCAAGCCATGTTTATAGCCCCACAAATTTTTATTAAAAAGATGTTCAACTGGCATCGCTTTGATAGATCGCGATAAATTTTAATATACAAAGCTCCTCAGACAAGAAAATTTGCCGACCACAATATGTCATCGCCTCACGGCAAGGAAACAGTCAATGTGCTTAAGTTAAATACGAATATATATTCTTTGTACGCACAGTGTTTGGCCAGGCCTTCGCAGAACCTGAGGCATGGATTTTTTTTTTTCATTCGTTTCAGAACCGAATAGAATATTTTATTCTGGCTCTTATTACCCAGAGCTCCATTATGAACCCTCCTTTTAGCCAGACCTGCCACAGTGACCTCGACGTCGCACTACCCGCCGGGAGGAATGGAAGCATTCTTTCAATTAAAAAAGTGAGGTAAAAAACGCAAAAAGATGGCATTGCGCCTACCTTAAATAGAAAAAAAAAAACGCTCCAATAGAGGCTGCACTAAAGGCTCCTGGGTAAGGCGTATTAAAAATTGACCAGAGAAAGAAGAGTTGCTCTTAAGGCATCTTCACGTGGGCAAGGAGCGCTTAAAAATTTAACCCTAGGCCTTCTTAAAAATACCATTAAATGAGCCCAAAGCATTTCGGTGCCTTCAGTTTCGCTGGGGTAAACCCGGTAATTACGACTGAGAAAGCATATGTAATGCGAATAAAATTTAAATGGGTAAAGCAGGGCGAACGTTTGCCCGGGTCTGCCCGAAGAAGATGTCTGGCTTTGCTGTGAGATAGGCAGCGGGTATTCGATTAAGCACTTGCCACACAAGGCGGATGTCCCATATTGGACCACGCGGCTATATATATCCCAAACGACACACATAGCCCTACCCCATCCGTGGTCATGCGTTGAATGTCCGCAGCGTACGTGGTAGGTGGTGACCTATGAGATGCACTCACCACTCACCCATGTGCAAAGGGTTTGAATTGGGGTCAAGGGGGTCCTTCTAAAGTCGAGCTATAATCCCGCCTGGATGAATCCTTAGGTCGTTGAGCGTGCACCTGACACGATTGTGTGCCGTAGTATCAGCAAGCAAGACCGGAAGGTTAGGGAGGCGCGGGTCCTATGTAGGGATGCCTCCCGTGGATAAGCGCAATAGCTCTTGCAGACTTTATGCTGACATCGGTGTGAGAAAAGGTTTTGGGGCGAAGGCAAAGCGAACGGGGAGGCTCCGCATAATCCGCACGACTCAAAAGATTTACCGCAAGAACAGCAAAATAAGCGACTAAAGAAATACACGCCCGGGTTTCTTTTGCTCCCTCACGAGCACCAGATTTGAAAGCGAAGAAATTTTGGAGGTTGTGCTTACTCCCGGCTGGTAGAAAAGCAGAGTTATGCCTCGATTCGCACGCTTGACCTTCAAGCCCGATGAAGGTCAAACCAGACACACAACCCCAAGGCTAAAAATGTATGACTACTTGTCATATGACGGTGCATGATGTCGAGGGATCAATTAAGTCCTAAAATAGGCGATGGATTCCAGTCTAAGAAAAGGTTGTAGCTTTGACTCCCTCACTCGCGTCACTGTTGTAATACCAACTGTGACGCCAGCGAGGGACTCCCCTTTTACTAGCGTTCCACATAGAACCGGTGGCCCCGAGACTACTAGAAAGAGCGCAGAAAGGTGTAACCAAGTGAAGGGGCATACTTCTTTTTCTCCTCCGCTGTTGATCACATGACATATGGGGACTAATGACTCCAAGACAACCAAATTTAAAACGACTGCGCAGCGGCATCAGTTCATCAAGGCGCGCTTGAAGTGGCTGTGTTTCTCATAAGTACACTCCACGCAATCTCAGTCTTCTTCATGCCCACCGAGGCGGTGCAGGAAAGCGAGGGCTGCGCTTTACGAACGCGTGCCGTGCTTTTGTCTTCCCAATAGCTATCATAGAAACAAACGGCGGAAGGAAAGCTAAGATATAGGTCCATTACCAAGTAAAAGCGCTCGTACACGAGCGCCGACAGTGTAGCAGCAAAGTATCGGCGACTCCAAAGAAATAATTTATGCGACTTCAGAGTGCGTCCGCGCGGTCTTTATGGTTGTGTCGACGACTTGTGCTGCATCTTATTAAACTTAAGTTAACTACTCGAATGTACGATGTGTCCTACCGCTGTAATATGTTTGGCGCTGCGAGAGACATGCTTTCATTTAGGTTTCCGAAACCTGCACATGTGCACAGTTAAAGGCTGGGCCGATAATGCGCAGCGCTTGCACGACATGGTTTCTGCTGTTCGCATGCAGGAAGACCAGTAACAGACGGGTTGAAGTCCTCTCACCTTTCTCACAACGACGGCGGCGACGGGAAATCTCCATCGTTCAATTGATTCACAGATACAGGCAGCGAGAGCTACCTAGGAAAGCGGGAAGGTCAGGCGGTAGCGGCGCCTACGAAGGAATATATTTTCTGATCTTCATTTGCAGAAGCTGTCGCAGTTCTGGAGCGGCCAGGTTAAACACTTGAAATATGAAGCGTTAATAGTACCGACCGCTATATAAAATTATTTTTAACGTCTAGCCTAGGCTGAATACAATACTATACCTAGGAGAGCGCGAAGGAGAATCAAGAAGGTAGGACGTAATCATTCGGCAGATTTGTTTTAAGTATAGTAGCGTAATGAAAATCAGTTTGATAGCCTTACCTCAGAACTTGTCCTGGGGACCCAACAAAAAACGGTAAACAAAAAGAAAAAGAAACCTGTTGCACACGTACATAAAAAGAAAGAACGTCCGCAAGCTCATAAATCTGCCACGAGTCGGTGGACATCAGGGCCGTGAAACAATCCTCAAAAGCCCTTTAATGAACGCCCAATTACTCATTCACACGCCGGGGATCCAAGCGCAGTACACTAGATTCAAGTATCGACCATAAGAGGTCGTGTGATGAAGTGGACGCTTCACATATTCATCCGTCGTCATACATATTCGCCGCTCGCATCGATCGACGCTCGGCAGCGAAGGCCGTGCGCTCAGTCCTCGTTTTCATTCAGACAGGCTAACACAGTCATCTGAGGGCTCTGCCCATTTATTTTGTCACTATGTTTCCTCCTGTCCTTGATGGAGTCGCGTTTTCCCCCATTTTGTGTTCATATCAAAAATTTCTTCCCAGTCGGTGCAATTTCTTACGGGAAGCTGTTTGTTCACTTCAACAGCAATTTCATGTCTCAAATGCACTGTGTGGCGTAGATTTTGTAAAAGTTGGCTGCTGTACCACATTTTTGTACGACACCCCCCAAGTTCTCGACTTCGTGTATTATATATACCTTTCAAGTAATTTTCGCAACGTAACGACGTTTCCGTGGAAAGCATAAGCCTCCACGCGCTGCTGCTAACTATTTCCCCACAAACCAGTTAACAAGTCGGCGAAGCACTCCACGAAGAGTAAATTAACCGTCGGGTAAACTAGCGCTTGATCTCTGTCAATTACAGAATGTGCGCGGACCGCTGAAAGCAGAAAGGAGAAAGCGCGAGTAATTAGTTTTTGCTATCGCACACATTTGGAGAATCTCTCTCCCTCTTCCGCTCGTCCTCCACCTTTTAGCTCCGGCATAATAATTAGAATGTGTAGCTACAACCAGTGCAGTTAGCGTAACTTCACATTGCGCGAACTTGCACGAAAATTACCGTACTGCGCGATTCCGTCTTGGTCAGTTACGCAGAACAGTAGATTATTTATTTCGGATTGTGCAAACCCTTATCCGAAAAAAAAAAAAAAAGAAAAAAGAAAGCTGTATTCGCGCTGGCTGAAAAGAATAAAACAGAGACAAAGCAAAAAAAAAATAGACAACGAATAGCAATAGAATAGCAAAAACAGAGACGACGATTGTGCAAGCCAAACAAAGTAATAGGGTTCAGGTGGCCGTCTGTGAGAACCCCGGTTATTTCACAACGGCTGACGGCTGACACACATGGCATGCTCATTGTTGGGACCAAGATTAGTATATTGATCGGGAAACGTACGCGAGGAAAGGGTGGAATGGTGCGGTATTCGCGGTGGTTAGCTAGAATTGATTAGGTTTGTACATTGGCGTGCTAAGCACGTTCGGGGTAATCCCCTCTCCAGACGGCTCCCTTTTGTGCAGTGTTCAAGCCAACAAGGATTCGATTGCGGAGATTGGTTACTGTAGTTTCTAATCGTGTAAAGCGCTCTCCCGAGTTAGCAGCTAAACCGTCTTTCAACTCGGACGAAAGAAACCTCGAAGGCCAGGGGCACCTCTTGGCGAGAGGCCTCCAGCAACTTCCTATCCCGGTCCCTGCCCCGCGTGATAGGTAAAGAGAACGTAGGTATAGAATATATGAATGAATGAATGAATGAATGAATGAATGAATCAATCGATCGATCAATCAATCAATCAATCAATCAATCAATCAATCAATTAATCAATCAATCAATCAATCAATCAATCAATCGATCGATCGATCGATCAATAAATCATAATGCAGCGCTAGGTAAACGCGGTTTCGGTGTTTAATAACATCATGCATCAGTATGTCTGGCAATGGAGATCTGGCTGAAAGAGTGGGTGTCTCGTGCAATCTCATTGTAAAAATATAAGAAGCTAGTGTCTTCTGGCCTCAGCGAATTATACCACTTTTTAAACGGAGAACCAGATAACAGAGGAGAGAAAGCTGTGTGGAAATGTTTAAGCTTAATTACAGTGAAAACATGTATAAAAAAGGCTAGAGAATCACCTGAATGTCGCCTCCGGGAGGCTTGAGGCAGGCGTAAGCAAGACCAAGTTGGTTTCATCGCCGAGCGAAAACCCGATACGCACCGATAGAGATGCGGCGCGGTGACAACGCATATATAGAGCAGACTTACAAATAACTCAACTACTGCTTGTGACAAAATCAGCGCTAAGAAAGAGAACAACTTTATTTCGAGCTTTTTTTTTTCTTTTTTTTTTCTTTTTTTTTTTTTCAACTGCTCAGCTGGTAGCGGGCTTGCCGCATTATAGGGCCAGATTGTCTTGCAGTTCGTCCGAGACGAGCCGAGAACTCATTGAACTAGGGTGCAATGGGAGTATTGTGCTTATTGTATAATTGGTTGGGCAGCTGGGACGTGACGTTTTGCCGGTGTATTAAACAAGTTAAGTTGAATTTTGCGTAGGAAACGAATGGGTGAGGTGGAAAGTTCGGGGTGGGGTGATTGAATAGCCTATTTTCTCGAAAATTGTCATTATGCATGTTTATTTGCTTCCGACATTGAAGGGTCTCCAGTCCAGACAGTGGGTATGGCCAGGGGATCACAGTTACTTGGCGTAAAGTTTCGCGGGCAAGCCGATCTATCAGTTCATTTCCTGCAATGCCGGAATGACCAGGACCCCACATAATCCAAACTGGAAGGCACGAGAGCGTAGGAAGCGTGAGCGCAGCTCGACGAAGCAGTCACCTGCGCCCGACCCCCGGTCCACGCCGATTGCTTAATTGGGTCTCCGCTTAGTTTACCCAATGTTTTTTTTTTTTTTTTTTTTTTTTTCCATCCAGTAAACTCTGAGCACAACGAAGGCGCGATCACTCTATCTGCCAGCTATGTTGGGAAACGGAGGGAAGCGAAAAGCCATACTTTCAACGGTAGCCGTAACTGAGTTTGAAGTAATGCATTTCATACGGTGTCAATATAGCTCAGTTATTGGCGAGCACGGACTTAGCTGCTCTACCCTCATCTTGGTGCTTCGGTTCCTCTGCTTCAAGTTAAAGAGCCGCTAATTAAAAGACGCTAACTTTACTCAGTAGCGCAAGCCACACGCAGTGCAACACGCGACATTATGAGATAAGGGGCTTCTCTTGCGTAAAACAGGAAAGATAAAGATCCAGTAGGTTGTAAAAGCAGTGAAGCAGGTAAAAAGAAAAGAAAATGAGAAAAGACAGCAGTGAAATCTGACCTTGAAGCACGGCGACAACCCTTTCGCAAAAAAAAAAAAAAAAAAAAAAAAGAAATCGAACATTCACCGCACACTCGCGGATCATTACGGACTTCGACAGGCGCACAGAAGTTCAGGCACATCAGATTGAGATTGCAGCTCATCCCACACCTGAATGACCACTGCACAGATCAATAAAAGCGCCACGTGCGAGCTCCACTTATTCGAACTTCGGGTATTAGTCTGCGTTTTTATCTGTTCGTCGAACTTCTTGAATAAACAAGGCTTTTTCCTAGAACTATTCCCGTGCGGTTAGGGAGCAAAGTCAGGTTTTTCTGCGAAAAAGAAAACGGCAAAAATGAACGACATTAACGGCTCGTGCTGGCGCAAAAAATACGCAAGGATAAACTGTGCTTGCTTAACATTTCATGGCGATATATTATATATATATATATATGTACAGGCAGCATTCAAGTAGCGGCAGATCGGCTCGTCAGTCGTGACGTCACGAAGTTTACCCCAGACGCGAGCGAATTCGACCACGTCCAGGAAGTTTTGGTGGTTACAGCTTCCGTTGGACGAGGACAGAAATCTCATAACTCCAGTAGCATTTCTCTGCTACGCTGCGCGCGCTCAGCAGTAATAAAAAGCTAGAAACAGCTTCATCGTTTCATCACAGCGATAGTGCATTCTCTTTTATTATTGTTGTTATTATTATTGTTACCCGAACCATAATGAATATGAAGCAGGTTAGATGATATAAAACGGGTAGGAAGTAGTTACCTTGCATAAGACAAACTATCTTTTTGCCACGCCGCGCTATTAATTTGTACGTACAAGAAGATGCAGTATGAAAAGGAACGCATTACGAGGATTCAGCCAATGACTACTCAATAAATCTAGGTTGAAAGCACATTTTTAGTTTTGTAACTATTTTACACTAAGATATTTGCAACATTAGTCCACTATTAACAAGTACGTTTTAAAGGGTAAACTGACTTGTTTCTTTGACAGAGCAGCGATATGATTGTACGAAAGCCTTCAGGTTACATAATCTGTTTTTATCAAAAAAGCCGGCCACCCACGGCTCTTGCGAATCTACCGAGGTCATAAGGAGCCAAAATAGCACCTCGGAATCAACGGCCCAGGAAGAAACGTGTCCGGAAACAAGCCTCCAGAGATAAAACTCCCGCAAAGTTCCAGAACGTCGCGGAAAGTTCGCAAACGATATGCATTAAGGGCAAAGAATAATAAAAAAAAATGAAATGTGAAAACTTGCACTATATGTTTCGAAATAAGCGATAATTATCGGCAAAAAAAATGAAATCAATGTGTTTCGAATCCTTTACGTTTCTTTCACCGCGCTAGTTAACGTTCTTCCGCTGCATCAGCTATTTTCTAAGGAGCCTACGTGCAACCTTACGCACCGACCGTCCGCGAAGTACACCAGAAAGAAGACGACGCGGAACTCAAACAATGCATCATTATTTACGGCTTGCCGGCTTTTCTTTCTTCCTTTCTTAGGAAGGGCCATTTAGCCGAACCCCTACACAGCCGGGAGACGCCATGCTGACGACCTGGCAACTAATGACGCCTTCCAAGCGGTCGATCGCGCAGACCCGCTCCGCGCAGGCAGCGTTTATTCTCCACTCAGCCGCGTGCGCCAATGAAAAGTTGTCTGTATCCGGTTGTCTTGGTCCCCCTCCACTCCTGCAGTTCAGCTTGGGATCGTGCTCGTAACGGTGTTGGAGCGCAACGACGACCTTGAGGTCCTCAAGGTCAGGTAGCAAAAGGGAGGAAGAGAAAGCCGATTTATTGGCAGCATAAATTAAACGACAAATACACGGAGGGCCAGGTGAGCGAATAATGTCGTTGGTCTTCCCTCGATTACACCAAAGCCAAGTGCTCCATCTGAGTCAAGCTGGGCGGATGACGGTAATATTTATCAGAATGGGACCTTTAAGAAGACTAGTTAAAAGACACGAGGAGCAAAAGCTGGTAAGATGAGTTAAAAAAAAAAAAAAAAGGTTAAAAGTCATTAATGGAGATTGAAGTGCGGCCGTATATAGGAATGGCGCACGGACGGGAAGTTGAGGCAAAAAGGATACGATCGGGGTCGAAAGCGTTATTGCATTGCATTTCCAATTGCTATCCATTAACAAAACAATATACCAAGATGAAATTAAAGCTGGCTAAATATATTGACGGCCCTCAGCTCACGTGTCCACTTGAGGCAGGCAGAAGGGCGACAAGCTTTCTTTTGCCTTTTTTTCATGTTGAGTTAAAGAAAAACGAACACTCAGTCCGCGAGCGAACGTTTCGACAAGTATATTAGTCTTCTTCTAGGTGAACTAGTCTATATAGATATTAGTACATCCCTACTGTGAGTATAAAATATAGCTGTAGAGTGTCCACTGAATTTACCTCAAAAGTCACAGTTAATTAGCCTAGTGAACAAATACATGTTGTACAACGGTAGGGTCAATTGGCTCGTAGTCTCCATCGTACAGCATCGGCTTCATCGACCAGCACTGAAATAGTTACGCTGGCTGTCGTGTCCGAGAACCGCGTAAAACTGCTACTGCTCTCAGCATGAGCAAACATAGGCGGCGAAAAACAGAAAAAGCAAATATTTGTCTTGTTCTAAAGTCCACCGGACCCATATGCGCCCGAGCGGTGATGCCCAGTGTGAGAACCTGCCTGTGAAATAATCAGGTCATGTGGAACGCATGACGCCAGATCAGACTGGCTGTTGCAGCCGAGACCTTCCATCGATCCTTCGCGCCGCGCAACAGCTTTGCGATCGGAATGCGCCCAGTCCAGTCAGGTTTCTTATTCCGCTGTTTACGCAACTGACGGGGACTATCGCTCGTGTGGCGTGAGCGAGGTGCATCAAGCTGGACGCCGCTACCCGAACCGAAGCTTCCATGCTGGTCGTGGATGAAGCCTTGTCACGAAGACACCGTCTCGCACTCTTACGACAGCGCGTAATATTCTTCCTGCCAACTCGTTTTCTGACAAGTGTACGTGGCCGTTAGAAACTCCGCAACACAAATGTCAGATTTATGAAATAAAGCGACCATGCAGTATTCTAGCCGTATCTTTTTTTTTTTTCTTTTTGAGTAAGCTGCTAGACGAAAGCGTTGCGCAAATCCACCACGTTGCTCTTTGCGAGAAAGCTCCTTGCAACTGCGTACTGTTAAAAATGCCCGTCGCACATTCGAGTTGGGATTCTATCGAGAACTCGTGTTTTCAGAGTTCTTGGAGAGGCATAGGAGCATAGTGAACACTTTGCCCGTGCCCTGATATGACACGGGGACTTACGCTGACAATCGTGCATGATGCCTCATATGCAAAGGCGTCAAGCTCAGCGAACACAAAACCGTCAGAACCAGAAGAAGAGAGAAAAAAAAAAAAAAACAGGTAAGCTTTAAAAAAAAAAGCGCAGCAATTTTTTTCCTGCTTAAACTCATTTCTCGTCCTAGGTACGTGATCTCGCGTGGAAATAGAATGCGAAATAGGACAGGGATACCGTATACCGCGTGTGTGTTTTGTTTTAACTCTTCACAAATCGTTATCTTAAACCAAGGAGATTTTTTTTTTTTTTTTGATAACCTCCTTGTTTTAAGCCCTGCGAGAAACTGCGAGAAATTAAAGAAAAGTAGAAACTTTACTCAACTTTTATGCTGATGGTCGTAAATTTTTAAATATGATCCTGGGTCCTGAAATCACACGTAAAAAGATGATGAATTACTTTAGTTAATTAAATTATTCATTCAATGAGCTCTATACCATACATAATTCCCGCATTTCTGTACACCGCACTGACGTAGATGTCGCAGGGTTTGAAAGGATGATCAGCAAACAGGTGAAAAAAAAAAAAAAAACAATATATCTGCAGGGTGTTTCAGGGAAGACTAAGTAATCTAAAAAAAAAAAAAAATAGTGGTTCGAAAATAGAAACAACAAAACAATAAATGCAGGAACAAACCCCCTACCGCGCCGAACTCACTATGCTGCAAATCTATCTCATTGGTGTTATATATACATAACACCAATACCGCGCCCTCTGTCTGTCTGTCTGTATATATATATATATATATATGTTTCGGCGTGGGACCGACCTTCGTGGAGAGAGAGAGAGAGAGAGAGAGAGAGAGAGAGAGAGAGAGAGAGAGAGAGAGAGAGAGAGAGAGAGAGAGAGAGGGGGTTTGTTGGCGCGGTAGAGGGTTTGTTCCTGCAATTATTGTTTTCTTTTTTTTTTTTTTAGCTTAGAACAAGTTAATGATGTTTCGGCGTGGGACCGACCTTCGTGGACCGGCCGAAACGTCATTAAATTGTTCTAAGCCACAAATGTCGTCATATACTTTTTGCGTATATTTCCAATCGAGCCCAAGCAAGTCTTTTCAGCATATATATGTTAATAAAACTTGCATATATATATATATATATATATATATATATATTTTTTTTTTTTTTTTTTCACCTCTTTCACCTCTACATACGCAGCATCGTCATCATTCACCGGTGTTCGCAAGATCACGCGCAGCGTTCCAGATTGTGCCTGGAATAAAGACGTTTTTTCGAGCGGTGGCTCACAAGTGGTGGAGGGATATATATATCCCTCCGTATACGCTGTTCCACATCCGAAACGGCCATAAAATAATTAGTTTCAAACTTTGGTTTTCGTTTTCACTATAATATATATATATATATATATATATATATATATATATATATATATATATATATATATATATATATATATTATAGTGAAAACGAAAACCAAAGTTTGAAACTAATTATTTTATGGCCGTTTCGGATGTGGAACAGCGTATACGTCAGAATCTCGGAATTGAAGTGAAAGGTGCAGTATATGTACATATATAGGTGCACGGCAGGATAAATCAAACATCGCATAGAAAAGTGTATGCGCATCAGGCACGTAGCTGCAATAAAACGGAGAGTTGAGCTGGTTGGTACAATATTTAAGAAATAACAGCGCGGAGACGAAGGACAGCGCAGTTGTTGTCTTCTTTGTCCTTCGTCTCCGCGCTGTTATTCCTTAAACGTAGCTACAAGACGATATGTGAGTCACTGAGAGGGCGATAACGTTACGTTGGAATATTTAGTGTTGTGTCTACCTCATAAACACGGTGGCAGTGGATAAACATACAAATTATATATATATATATATATATATATATATATATATATATATATATATATATATATATATATATATATATATATATATATATATATATATATATATATATACATGTGAAGGACATTCTGCAGGCGCAGTATCAATTGGAAGGTAATATACAATTGCTAGAAGCAAAATTAAAGTAGCAAGAAATGCGCCGGCAGGGAAACACACGGGACACAAACAGCATAAAAAGCATCATGAATATCTGTCACCACCATGCATACCTGTCCCTGAGTATATTGCCTATGCATTTCTCAAATGAGCTACAGTTGTTAGTATCCCCTGTCCTTCCTTCTCTTCTCTGCCCCCTGGTAAAACACTGGTAAAGTTTTCGAATATATATCACTACATCCCAGGAGAGAACTAATGGCGCTATCTATGTTTTACCCAAGCATGTTTCATATTTCACGCACCCAAGTAAAGAGAACAAAACGAAACGCGCATGAGATGTAGACATGCGAAGGCAACGAACGAGAAAACGAATCAGGAAGCATTAACAACGGTACAAACTTGGGTGTTCAAATGGTAGAAATCGAGCCTAATTTTCGTGTGCTTTCATTTAAACCTGAATACACTGCTTTGAATTTATAGATCAGAAACGACTCTAATTTCGCGCTAATGATTAATTCTGAAGCCGTATTCGAGAATAGTGGATGAAGTCTGTTCAAATGAATGACCAGGAAGCTGAACATGCTTTGATAGAGGCAGGTTTGGAAGAGATCGAGCATGGGCTCTGTGTTTAATAAAGCGTAATCTAAACAGGGTTTCAGTTTGGTCTACATGTTATTGGTTACATACACACACACACGCACGCACGCACGCACACACGCACGCACGCACAATCATGCTGACCAAAAGGCGCTCCAAAGCACTTTTGTTTCCTTTCGTCCGCTTGTTCCAGCGTGCATCGACTACTGAATCACAAGTCGCGGAACAATATCAAGCCGATTCTCAGAAATAATGCATTGATAAAATTCACCGAGAAACGTGACATGCATCCTACTGTCTTCCGTGGACAGGAAGAAGATAAGGGGGGCTAACGGTAGACAATTTGCGTGAAGCGTAAAGAACATGATGTGGAATACTGCACAGAAGCTGCTCATTGAGCACGCATTACGTGCCCCTAGCAAACAAGCAGGCCCAGATTTTTTTTTTTTTTCAGTAGTAGTCTGCTGGTACCGGTGGCACCACGTACACAAGTGGCCGCGAGACATGAAAGTTCGTTGCTCTCTATCCATTCCGGGAGAGCGCCACTAAGACCAATCAATGGAACCCCTTCGATCGCATCGCGAGTCATTCACGAATGCCGCGCAGCAGTAGGGTGCTCGTGCCCTTATTCTTATGCATAATAAGCAAGCGTCACTTCTAGAAGAGCGGACTCGAGAGACTGTTGCAACAGAGCAAGGCGCTTTCTTGCGGCGCCAGCCGCATCTGTCCCATGGGCGACGCTGAGCTGCACCCCGGTGGCACGTGGAGCGACAGGCACCCGTCTTCCATCCTAATCTCCCGCAGAGCACTCGGCCAAACAAAGGCAGGCGGCGCGCGCCGCAAAGGTTCGTCGGCTCCCCTTTCCAGCACTATTGCTAGCCGCAGCGCGCAGTCCCCGCACGCCCCCCTCCCACTGTCTGGTTCCATCCGAATGCAGCTGGCGCTGAGGGCGTAATTTCGCTAATTGCGATTGATGAAGCCACGCCAAACAGCGGAAGGCCGAATATGAAGAAAATACGACCGAAACGGGGAGACCCAAAGGCGACCTGCTTGGTTAATAAAGGCGAATGCAGTAGACAGCCCGGTTTACGACACCTCTGCGAGCGCTTGTATCCAACGCTAATACGACAAAACTAAACAAAAAGGAAGAAATAATGTTTTTGTCAGTAAACAAACGTGCACAGTCGGTTTCGTTCACGTCTATATAGCCTCGCGCGATACAGTTTTCCCAAGAGACGTCAGGCGAGGCAGGACTGATCACGTTACGCACGCGTAACGTGAAGAGAGTGCAGTGACGTTAGTTCGCGTTGGTGTCCCACTCTAGGGACAGTGGTATGTATCGCGCGAGACTCTATGGCATCTGACGTAACGTTCAGCGGGAGACATTAATCTTTCTAGTGCATATTAGCTCATCCATACCGCCCGCAAGCTTTGTCAGCCGGTAGCTTTATTCTTTTCCTCCGCAGAGCGCAGTATAAGTGACCGTGACACTCCATCGCGGTGTACGATCGCGGTGTACGAAAGCAATGAGCAGGTTCCTCGAACGATGCGCTCCGCTGTTGAATGAGAGGGGCAAACGGCACTGAGGTCAGTTGTACGTCTCTGTGCTGTCCAATGCGATTTCTTCACTACTGAAAGTGATGCCGCTGCATCAGCGATATTTTATTACTGTTAGACAAACGGGAGCAAAGAAGACACTTAACGAAGCAACGTCAGAGCCCCTAATGGCAGGAATGCGAGAGCAAGGGTAATGCGCTCATAAATGGCCAGTCGCACATATGAAAGTATAAAGAGAACGCTGTTTTGTCCGAACCTTTCTTTTGGTCTTCTATGCATATTTGACCACCAGATGTGTCGCGCAACGCCCACAATTACTGCGAATAAAACTTGATGAATTATTGCTCTGGTGGTACCGGCTGACATTCTGTGTGTGTGTGTGTGTGTGAGAGAGATAGAGAGATAGAGAGATATAGAGATATAGAGATATTATAGAGATATTATAGAGATATTATAGAGATATTATAGAGATATTATAGAGATTATAGAGAGATAGAGAGATAGAGAGATAGAGAGATAGAGAGATATTATAGAGATATTATAGAGATATTATAGAGATATTATAGAGAGATTATAGAGAGATTATAGAGAGATAGAGAGATAGAGAGATAGAGAGATAGAGAGATATAGAGAGATAGAGAGATAGAGAGATAGAGAGATAGAGATATATAGATATATAGATATATAGATAGAGAGAGAGAGTGTGTGTGTGTGTGTGTGTGTGTGTGTGTGTGTGTGTGTGTGTGTGTGTGTGTGTGTGTGTGTGTGTGTGTGTGTGTGTGTGTGTGTGTGTGTGTGTGTGTGTGTGTGTGTGTGTGTGTGTGTGTGTGTGTGTGTGTGTGTGTGTGTGTGTGTGTGTGTGTGTGTGTGTGTGTGTGTGTGTGTGTGTGTGTGTGTGTGCGTGCGTGCGTGCGTGCGTGCGTGCGTGCGTGCGTGCGTGCGTGCGTGCGTGCGTGCGTGCGTGCGTGCGTGTGTGCGTGTGTGTGTGTGTGTGTGTGTGTGTGTGTGTGTGTGTGTGTGTGTGTGTGTGTGTGTGTGTGTCGTCAATCTTCAATTTGTAATCCGTTAGAAATCCGTCTGTGCAGATGGATTCGACATCAGGGCGAACATTAAGTTTTTAACAAAGCATAATGATTTAGACGATTACCTAAGATAAGTAATGACGTTTTTATTCTTGATTTCAAGGAGCAATATTATGCTTTAAAATTGAATGCCATCAACATCGAAGGTGAACCAAATTTTTATATTTTATTTAATTAGCAACGAAGTTCAGAATATCCAACGCCGAAAATACCCCTCAGATAGTTCTTTTTTGTGTAGGATTTCAAGCTCTGCTTATTTTTAAACAGCGTCTCTGTGCGTGGTATCATGTGGCAAAATGATGTGAATTTCTAGATCTTGAAATGAACAAACAGCGGCTTTATTTTATATATAAAAAATACGAAAGGCACTTATTATATTCGTGCAAAGCGGAAAAGCCAACTCAACGCGCTTTCAAGCACGTGTTTTTGAAACTCGATATTTCGAAATACGTTACCAATTCAGAAAAATCTAAAAACTAGTCTGGCCTTCCATGTAGGCGGTCTTCAATGGTGAAAAATAATACTACTGCTTAAAAATAATAATAAAGAGTTGACTAGTTAGGTTTATTCTGTTATCGTCTAGCGAGTTTCCTTTATCATGGGCATAGAATGTCCGTTTTGTGAACAGATCGACCGCACCGGTCGATATATCTCGCGCAGGTTTGAAGATAAAAATTTGAGAACACTGAAAAAAGAAATAAATTCACCGCGTATAAACGGACACGCGGGACAGGACTTCTAACAAAACCCAAGCATGCGAATGGAGAAAGCTTGCGGTGGGGCGAGAGCACCACACAAAATCGAAAAGAATATTGAATTCCATTTCAGAAAGATAAAATAAAAAAAAGGCAAGCAAATTCTTGTGTTCACCTCTTTAAGAAATGTGGTCGCTTTCCTCTCAAGCATCCTTTTCTCTTTTCCGGGACTAGGTTATACAAAAAATAGAGAAACAATGCAGGAGGAAGAGGATAAAAACAAATATAACTTTGCAACGCGTGTCAGATCAAAGCTGAATCTTGTCTAACAAGAAAAACGCCGAAAAAACTGGTCAAGAATTGGCATTGGTCTCCTCCGAGATGTTTCTTGGGCATCTCTCTTTCGTTGTCTAGTATCCTGGGGCGCAAATGCTAAAGCGAAATGCGCGCAGCAGGCCGCACGCAAGAGCCGCCAAAAGCCCTTCGAACAGTCCCCGACCAGCAGCCTCCATCCAAGAGTCTTGCTTATTTTCCTCAGCAGCGGTCAGCACCAGAGGCGTGCTGTCCCTCCTGCGAGCGCCCTTTTGGATGGCACAACGCACTTCGGGAAATCAAGTTGCGGGGCGCGCCCGCAAGTACGACCGACCAATGCCGCGAAAGGCGTGAGGGGCATTCAGCTAGTGCTGTGGCTAATGCACGCGTTGGCCTTCGGTCCTCATCATGTTTCTTTTGTTTACGCAGATAAACCGCGTGAGTGCCCTCTCGACCCGCCTGTTTTCGAGCTCGAGAGTTCGGTGCAGTGCCGGAAGTGCACTCAGCACCTAAATATTCGGTCTTTTAGACAAGCGACGGTATGCGTTCTTTTTTCGATAAGACCAAACGGGATGCGATACTACGGCACAGCTACTTGCTCATCAAAGTGTTGGGAACAAATTTTCGTCTCCGGAGATGATTTTTAGTAAAAGCACGTTAGAACTAGTAGCGTTCGTCAACAGGTTCCCTGGCCACAAAAGAACATTGCTGGCAATACCTGCTCTTACCTTGCATGTCCAGCCAAATGAAGGAAGGAAAAAGCGCCTTTGAAAATTACTCGTGCACGCTTTATTTCCTGTTCCTTTCCGTCTACTTGAACCACGGACGGCCTACGCTTTACTTGGCCTGCACTTACCCTCCTTTCTATGCCCTCATTTTCTCCCCCTTTATCATCTCCCTTATGCTGAGGTCCACATGCCCACACAGACTGAAACAACTACTTGAGCTATACTTTCTTAACAAATAACCCCTTTTCTTCTTATTCAATATGTGACATGTTCCAGTGGCATATCGTCCTAGTTGCCCGGAAAGCGCTTAATCTCGGGCCAATCGGAACGTGCTCAAACTTCAGAGCTTCGCTCCTTTAACTCTGGAAAAAAAAAAAAAAAAAAAAAAAAGATTGGTGGGAACAGGTACAGGTAGTAAAACGTTGCCTTTTATCTATTGTTTTGTTTTTCCAGACATTTAAGCAGCAACAAGTTCGCAATATACGAATTTCTAAAATTTTGTGATGTTATCGACCCGTCTAGGCTTAATAAATAATGGTTCTGATTTAGGGATTGTAACGAAGAAAGACAGTTGATGAGGCGACCTTGACTTCACAGGCAGCCGAAAACTGTTTTGCTTTATTTTGTTAGCTACTATAGAAAAAGATAACGTAAGAGGAACTGGTACAGTGCGCCATGAGACTAAAAAAATTCGGTAGACACACTTAAGGCTGCCTGCGTATGAGAACATAAAAGCATCGCTCTTTGTGTGGCTACAATTTCGCAGTAAATGTTTCTGTATTCATTAAAGTTCTTTCTTACAATGTGTTTGTGTGTTTTTTGCATACCAGACTGGCGCCTTCGGACCTTGTCGTACAGTGTGACGACAGTTTCTGGGTTCGTGCGGCCTGGCAGAGAAATGCATGCGAGGTTTCCAGTGCGTGGAGACCTGTCCTCATCAATCAAAGCGCCGGCGCAGCCACCGCGTTCCCCAGTTGAATTAGACAATTATTATTACTGTAAAATCCGTACGCATCCCACACATACACGCCATAACGCGTTCTCTAGGCGTTCCGTTAAAACGATAAATCCAACTACCTTTTCGTAGGCTATGTGTTTCATCTCCACCTGGCGCGCAGAAGGCCTGCAATCGAACCCCAATGCCGAAGAGTTGATTTTGTTGAAATGCTTATATTTTACAGCCATGCCACTCGATACCTTATCTATGGGCACCATCGAGTATTAACAACAACGCCAGGCGTATTTTCACGTAACAGGGCTAGCAATTATTTCGCGTTAGTGATCTGGAAGAACGAAGTGTGTAGTGGAACCGAAATGAAGTAATGCAGGGACCTCGGCATGGGGACTCCGGCAAATTCCATGGTTTCGGATCTGACACTCCTCACCGAAATTCGAGCACGGCAAGCGGTACCTGCCAGCGATAGAGGGGCACATTAACACACATAAAAAAATGATGAAAGCAAATTTTGCCAACGCACAGCCCAAATATCCAGAACAAGTCTCACATCTCCCTCTTTCCTTTCCTAGGATGAATTTCGGAGTCTGGATGCCCGCAGTGCCCATCTTCCATGCCCTGCGGTTAACCTTGAATGGCGAATAAAAACGTCGTCCACACCCACTGTATAAATTTCGCCTTAGGTGCAGCCGCAAAGAACTGCTCGGCACAGGTATGCATCGCCACTGTCGGCCAAGGAGAATGGCGTTGAACCGTATACATAAAACCACGAGGATAGCCACACAAATGTGTACAAAAGACCAACGGCAATAGGGAAACAGCTGGGCAGGCTGAAGAAAGCCCATAGCTGCACTGCTCCTTTACAGGCCATATATGAAAAGAATCGCTTCCTCGGCGACGGTAATACGCCAGGTATACGCACGGGCATAACTGTACATTTATGCCGTATTTCAACAGTTTGTCATCAGCTATAAACGGCAGTGACTGCGAGTGGACCCTCGAGGCTCGTTTCACGCACTTACCGTCCGCCCTGCGCGCAAAACCGTCCCAACGCTGTGACTAGCGCTAGTCGCCGGCCCATACCGACTCGACGCATTTTTCCAAACACCAGCCATAAAACACGGCGATGGCGCTTTTAGCGTCTCGAATGGTCGAGGCAAAGCTAGAAGGCGAAGGAAGCGCTGGCTTCTCACGACGCATGCGCGATGCGCGTGTCTCGACTCACTGGCTCGTGAGGGGCGTCGACGGCAATTCGTGCACTTGGGAAGCCAGCCGGCCATTACGGACTCGCCTCGCTAAACGCCGTCTACTTCTACCCTCACCCGTCGCTTTACACGTCCCACTTCGCTCACCCTATTCCCCTTCGTCAGCAATTCCACCGCTTGAGTGGGCAGGAAGAGCGCCCCAGAGAGAGAGAGAGCTCCGAAGCGTGTGAGGCTCCAAGAAGCGCGTTAATCCGCAATCATCTTTGCCTAGCTGCCTCATTGCAATAAACACTAGCAGAGCGACGAGGCCTAAACAGCCACACGCCAAAAGTTTTCTCCAAGTCATTTCTCAGAGGATGTTTGCGGTGAGAAAGGGGGAAACAGCGCTTGAAGATCGAGGAGTGAGAGAGAGCGTTGGAGGACAATTCGTGTCTGGCCAAGGAACGAAGCCAGTTGACAGCATTTGGAACCAACGAACGACCGGCAGGAGTAAGGTAAAGAGAGAAGGGGAGCTCGTAAAACGAGCCGGAAGCTCTAGAATAGCGGGAAGCGGTGGAACAAACCTTCCGGTCTGGCCCCCAAGAAGGACCCTTAAGAAGTTCTCCAACACCTCCGATGTCAGTGCAAGCGATGCCGTTACGGCAGCGTAAAGGCCGCGGTAAAACAATCGTAAAAGAGAAGAAAGTGGTCCACGCGGAATCGGTACACGGGTGTATGGAGACGAACGACTGCGCGGTGAGAACCGTTAAATCCGCTTTTCCGGAGGCTTCCGAGGGAGAATACCCAGCAGGAGACTATCTCTCCCTTTTAGCCTCTTGGTCGCTTCGACAGTAAAATGCTTCTGCGGCGACAAAACATTGTACCCGAGGAGCGATAGCGAGGCATGAGTGTGTTAGGCTTGACAACGTCATGCAGAAAAAGTCAGTGAAAGAAAACATACTAGTTAATTAGTTTATCGTCCGATTAACTTAATATTACTGCATGTTAAAGGCAGGCCTTCGCGGTTTTGTCATTCTGCATTGTTTTACTGTGTGTCTCGATAAGCAAACGATAAGCGTGCCCTGTGTAGTGTTAAGACCACTAGAGACGGAGAAAATGGCGGAACGATAACAACAATGGCGGGGTCTGTCAAACATTGACGTTTATATACCGCCCTAAGTGGCTTTTCGGCACTCGCTTTTTGTTGTATATTTGACCTTTTTCGAACAGACATCCACCAATTTGCAAAGCCATAAGTTTACGCTCGCAAATCGGAAAGCTGGCTTCTCTGCACACACAACGTGCGTGTGAAAAAGCCCACTACTTTGACTACTGCCGATGGAAAGATAATTTCGCTCTCCCATGTCAGGGCTGCGAACAAATCATCACAGAGTTCTTCTTTTTTCTTGTAAAGGAAGATAAAGGATATCTTTTAATACGACAAGTATACCGGCGACGAGTTAACAGGCAGGTGCAAGCTTTCCTAGTCGTATAGTGAAGATGGATGCTGCTGCTCCGGGAATGCACAAGGCGACCAGACAGAATATGAAACGGAACGTATTTGAAACATCTAAACAGAGGGTAAATGTACTTTTTGCTGACATCTCCTAAACTGTCGAATCTTCTTGCTCAGCTGATTTTTGTTGTGATAGACGTCTGTAAAATTCCTCAGTTGATGCCCATTAAATCAAGGACCTGGGCTGAGACAAGCTTCATGCTGTTGAGCACAAGACAAAAGATAATCAGTAGTCAAATGGCGTTTAAAATGCGGCATCAGGCAGTCATTCGTAAGAGCAATATCTCCTGCCGCACAACCTAACCACCAAAGAGCCGGGCTGGCGTTAGCTAACACGTATGTCAGTGGCATGTCAGTGGAGCGCGAAGAATGTTCTTTCTGATGCAAGTCAGACAGAGTAAATATCAGCTACAATCAGTAAGTGTACTCATGTGTACTCAGTGCCGGCTCTGGCTGTCTGTCTTCATTTGAAACTCCCTGTCAGTGGTCGGACGCGCTCGATGCAGCGAATGCAGTATGCAAGAGGCGTTTGTTGACATGGCAGTGGCGCCCCGGAAATAACGGAGGATGGACGCGAAAGAAACAGAAGCAGTGAAACAAATAGAGCTCTATATCATTCTTTTCGGTTCATTGCATACAAATGTGAGGCTGCATAAAAAAATTATTCTGGAGTCAAAGACCAAAACTTTGAGGGCACTTTGATGACCAAAGTGATGAAAGGCAAAAGCCTGAGTGTACATTCTGCTACGCGGCAGTTGCGCGTGTAGTGATGAATGCTGCTACGAGTAAAGCGAGCGACTACTCTTTCACAGTCTGCGAGTGCATTTATTTAGTGAATTCTGCTTGGCAGCGACGAGATCGCGCTATCTTCGCAGTTGTTCTACGTTTACTGTTGTGTGGTTGATTTTACAGGGTGCCCGGCATTAATTAGTGTATTTAAATATTTACGCAACAGGCGCTAATTAGTAATTAATTAATATTATTTCATTAAGCAGTAATTCGTAATTAGCACCAGTAATTCGTAATTAGTACGTAATTATAATGTGATCGTAATTATCTAGCCATTCGTAATTAGTAATTACTTAATTACCCAGCCATTAATTTGTAAATCATTATTGATGGACATATGGCGATATAAGGCACGCATTCGCGCATACTGTGGTGGTGCTCTGATTGGTATAGGCCTCCATGACGTCATCCCGTCTCGACCAATCAGAGCCGCAGCAAAAGCGTGACACTTTTGTTGACGACAACGATGAGGCAATAAAGGTTTTCGCTTTAAAATGTAAAAGTTATAGCGCAGTCCATTGGCCATGGCCTGGTAAAGAAATCTGTCCAGCAGGTTTTGAAAATTTTCGAAAAGAGGAATATCATCGCTCTATAAAAACAGCGCATATGTCAATATTTCTCTGATGGCGTTCAGGGGCGCCTGCACACTGGGCGAATTCGTGATGGATAACGGTGTTTGACGGCATGAAGGGAAACTGAATTGAAATCTTTGATGTCAAAGCATGGATTCCCTTCAACTTGGCGCATCTCCGATATCTTCTATGGAGGCACATTCATCAAAAAAGCCGTTTTGTTTGGTTCTCCGTCCCAAATAAGGAGTTTATTTTCCCATGTTTTGATGCTAGACATTACGTCGGGCGGTATTGAAGAGCATGAAATGAAGGATGAAATTATAAATTTTCGTTTAACTCATTTACTAGCCGGGAAAGGGTTATGTGAAATACAATATCTGTGCCATTGTGACATATAGTTTGACGAACAGATGCATGCGGTGCCCGAAATGATTCCTGAATTATAAAATAAGGTTAATTTCCCACCTTCCCTCCTCACTCATCATCAACAGAATGTACGCGTTAATTGAAACATTCCTCGAAGAAATTTTATTCACATCGCATTTTATTGCTGCATTAGTTCACTGAACTGTTTGATGACAATTGGCCCAAAACCTGTAGCCCGTTCTTCAGCTTCTTTGGCCTTTAACGCTTTCTTCACGAGTTGTAGTAACCCTCCTCTTCACAGAATATCCATAAGTGTCTTTTGCTTAAGAGAATAGATATCGCAGCGATTCCGGGTTTCCGGAACGAGCGATCGCTGTGAACAGCGCACTTAAACAGCACCCAGCGGTCCCGAACACACATCCCATTCCGGTTCCAAAAAAACAATATCCCCACTTGTGTCTCGCCCTTGTGCAGTCTGTCCTTGCAGGACAAAAACTCAATCACTATGCGAGCTATTCCAGCAAGAAAACGACCCTTAGAATGACTCCGCGTCAGGCGACGACTGATTGCGCGGAGAAGAAAGAAAAAAAGACCCGGACTTGCGCATGAACAATGACAAGTGAACAAGTAAGTGAAGCTTAAGGCTTGCCGCCACAACATGGACGGGAGCCAGAAAGCTTCAAACGCACATTAGTTAGCGAGACACGCAAAACACAGAGGCGCTCGCGGGCAATGTTTTCCCAGAGCGGTGCCAAGGTAGACGTATGCACACAGTTCTCGCGCGCGGTGGCACGCCAAACAGCACAAGTGCGCGAGATACGGTTATTTACTGCTTGGTTCTTTAGCTAACAGAAGCGAAAAAGAATACTAAAGCGAAGACAGCGAAAAAGAATACTAAAGCGCAGGGTGCAGGTCGCTTGTTCTTGATAAGCTTGTCCCAGGAAAGCAGAAAAAAAAAAGAACACTTCCCCGTTCGCTGAACTCTGCGGTACGTGAAGCCGGGCACGAAGACCTCGCGCAACTTTCACCACTTAAACACAGGGGAACCACTATCGTCTATTTTAGCTCACTTAGCAGTCCGGGTAGAACGTCCTTCTTTTAAGGCGAGAGCCTTTATTGCCTCATCGTTGTCGTCAGCAAAAGTGTTCCGCTTTTGCGGCGGCTCTGATTGGGCGAGACCTCGATGACGTCATCCCGTCTCGACCAATCACAGAGCACCACCACAGTATGCGCGAATGCTGCCTTATATGGCCATATGCCAATCAATGATCAAGTACTAAATAATGACTTTAATTACTAATTATCCATTAGTGACTAATGAATTATTAATTAATAATTTGTGAACGGTTGCATATTAATTAATTGCTCATTAATTTATGCCGCGCACCCGGTAAAATCAGTCACACAACAGTAAACGTAGAACAACTGCGAAGATACAAGGAGCGCGATCTCTTCGCTGCCAAGCCAAATTCACTAAATAAATGCACTCGCAAAATGTGAGAGAGTAGTCACTCGCTTAACTCGTAGCAGCATTCATCGTTACGTGCCCCCAAACAGTCGCTTAGCAGAATACAGCACTCAGGCTTTCGTCTTTCATCACTTTAGTCGCCAAAGTGTCCTCGAATTTTTTTTAGCCACAGAAGAACGCAGTGAGGTTATATTTACGTTTATGTATGACATAAGCATTGGTTAACACGGCTGTTCGTGGCAACAGTTCTCACTTAAGGCATATACACTCAAGGAATCTATTACCCGACGTTCTCAAAACACACCAGCTCAGCTTCGGATTTTTTAGGCATACCGTTAGAAGTTCAAACGAAAATTTAATGTTAATAAAGCTAACATTGCGGGGCTTGTGAATAAAGAGGAATATTCGTAGAACAAAAACACAAACAGAGCGAAAAGTAGCGCTCGTCATAAATCCGGCAGAACAGATCCACAAAAAATTAAACGCCTGATCTAGTTCTCAAAAAGAAAAGAGAAAAAATACGTACGCACAACGGACTGCTGGCAGTCTACACACGTCAACTCAAGTTTCTCGTGCACGCATGACCAGTACTTGTGCGCGTAGTCGTAACCTTTATCGCTGTCAATATTAAAGCTAGCGCGAAAATATTAACGTAACCCTAGTAAAAGAAATATCGACTAGGATCGTTAGTACATCGACACAAGGATCAATCGCCATTACATCTGCGAAGTTAAAATAAATAGCAGTTATATTACAACATCCATCAATAAAATCTTCCGATCACAAGTTTCTTCTCCCGTATTCCGTTCGCGCATTATTTGACCCTGATGGTGCGATAGCCGCAATAGAAAAATGAACACTATGTCGGCTGGCAACAAAAAATTACTTCCCCGTTTTGATTGATGACGGCTTTTCCCTATTGTACGTGAGCAGTTGTGTGTTGCTCGCCCGTGAACTTGTCTTTATTGCGTTGCTTATCCACATAAATTAGAAGTGGTGACGTCACTCACACTTATGCGGCAATCAATGAACGAACACTGATAACAACTTCCTTTCCACAATACTAACACGAAAGTGTCAATGGAAAAATGAATCACAAGAAGCCGCCCTCGTGTCCTTGGAGGTACGTATACGCTAGTTCTCTTCACTGTACTTATCGAAACCTTCTACATTGGCGCTCCTGTTTCGGAGCAAGCAAGTATATGATTCGGAGCACGTTCACACTCCAAAGAAAAAAAAAGAACACAGGAAAAGACAAAAGAAAACGAAAATAACAGCGCAGACGGTCATGTACGGAAGAGAAGCCGATGGATCAATGTCTCATCAGGGCCCCATCTATTAACGAGCGAACAATAGCGCTCGCCCGTAATAGCCCAGCTCTGCCATACAAGAGCGCCCGCGCTTGTATAAGTATCAAGTGTTGGTCGCTGCAAAAATATTTGCGCGCCAAAGCAAGGCTCTGAAATAGAGGAGTAAGCTTCAGTGTAATTCCCTAAATCAGTGCCTTCCTCCCATCCGATCTACTTTCTGTCCGAACCTGCTTTTTCACCACGTACCACAATTTGAAACTTTCTGATCACAACCCACGCAGCACAAACGGTGGGCCCAATATTGGTACTACGTTGAAAATGTCTGGCCGTACATAGTGCATTACCAACATAGTACAAATATTGGCTCATGGTTTGTGCTGTCTGGGAATGAACTCCCTAACTTGGCTGTTGCCGCAGCGGTTAAAATGCGGTCATTCTGAAAACGTTCTAACATAAAGAAGCAACCGATAAGAAACGAATTAAAAATCGCACATTCCGCCCTAACCACTGGCAGACACGCGAATTTCGAGCGCCTTCTCCTTTCTATCTCCCTCACACCAGTTCTCTGATCCCTCTTCACCTACCCCCTCCCCTCTTCTCCGCCTTCTTCTCTTCGAAGGGCGCTCGTTTCCGATGCTCGTAAAAACATGTTTCCGGGGCCCGTCAATCATCGGTCGTTGAGAGCAATGCGTTTGCGTACTCGTTATAACTACCCGGCGTTCACTCGCGTTTTCAGAAAGAGCAGAACCAGCATGAAAAGCGTTTCCTCCTCTGCCGCCTTTTGGTCGGTCAATTGGTCGGTCGGTCGCTTGGGCATAGTGGACAGTTTTTACAGTGCTCGTTGTGAAGATATTTCCATTGATTTTTTTCCGCGGTTTAGCTCGATTTTTTTTTCCTTAGTCCCCAGAAGCTACGAAGCAGATCGGTTTGTTTCGGGAAAGGAAAAAACAAAAAACAAAAAAAAAAAAAAACGGCTAGACACCCTTGGACAACAAAATGCTCAGGAAATTCAAAACACTCCTATAGACCGTTTCGTTTATTTCTTTCTTTCCTTCATTTTTTTTTTTTGCTTACAATAAATACTCACAGTGCAACTGTTTACAGGCGATAAGAATAGCTGGCGTCCTATGTGATGTTTACAAATACTATTAAAGGGCGCTAGCACAGCTACAAGTATCACAGTACGAAAAATCAACTCGCAAAGCGAGAACAATAACTTTGCGGTTTACGGCATTGAAACGTTCGTCGCATATTGGCTCAGAAAGCAACTAAGGTGTTTATGCAACTGAAATGTCGTAGGCTTCATCCTTCCGATAAATCCCATCGTGATGAGAAAGAAATTAGTAAATGAGGAACATGAAGTCTTTCATCGGTTTCTGCGCAGCACCATTGCCAAAAAATTAAAATGAAATTCTAGTCTTTCTCAGCATCGATGAAGTAAGAAGGGCAGTTAGAAGGTGTTCCTTTGTTCCGCAGAGCGTAGTTCGTAGGCTCAAACACAGGGCCACAAACCCACGCCGTGGTTATACGTGTTGTCTCACATTCGTGGCGCTAAATCCTGTCCAACATGCAGCTTTTTTTTTTTCTTTTGCGCGCAAAAACACCCAACACAGGCCAGGTTTAACACGCTGGGCAATCGAAAACTTCAAACCAGGGAATGTCCTCGAAGGCTTTGAAGAAGAAAACGCGACACGGACATGGTCTGCTGGAAACAGGTTAAACAGTATTAATATCCCTCTGAGTGATCTTGATTATCTCAAGTACAGAGGTGAATTTTACTCGAGTTTTTAGCCCAAACTACAAAAGCGGACGCCCTATCAAAAAATGTGCACTCAACAATGTGCCAAAGCAGCAACCACACGCACGTGCACAGCTACGTGAAAACGCCGCGCTTTGTAGCCGCCCAGAAGGCGATCACTTCGTGGATCTCGCTATTTAGTTCAGGTAAATCATAATTAGATTAAGTGTCCTCGACGCTTGGTGCTGGATTGCAAAAAAAATTTATCTTTGTTTTCTTCCACTTCGACGGCCTTGAGCGATTGCAGTTGTCTTGAGCCCTCTCACCCTTTGGCACCGGCTCTGGTTCGAGGTGGTTTTGGTTTGTCAGGTTTAACATCCTAAAGCCACTCAGGCTGTGAGAGACGCCGTAGTGGAGGGCTCAGGAAATTTCGAACTGACATCGCACAGCACACGGGCGCCTTGCTTTTCGCCTCCATCGAGAAGCGTTCGCCGAGGCCGGGATTCAATCCCGCATACTTCGACACAGTAGTCGAACGCCGTAATCACTGCGCCACGCCGGCGGGGCTCGGCTCTGGTTCGAAAAGTTAAACATGAGATGTCGAAATTAAGGCTGCCTCTTCCCCGGTTGCATCAGTACAGGCATCTCATACTGCTACGGGGCAAGCGGTAAAGAGCACATTTGGTTTAAGGACTGGCACAATGAGATAAACAGCCCTCCATGTCTATCGAACGCCCCTCCAGGGCAGTGAAGCATTGCAATGTTTACGACTCTCATCTTTCTTGCCCTTCGACCACTACTTGTGCCTCCTCCGTTAGGCGTCCTTGATCTTCAGTCCTGCTTGCTTGTAGCTGGCCCAGGCCAACGACATTTCTCAGAAAGGTTAGGTCGACCCTACCGCTCAATCTCCTTGCTTCTTTGGGAAAAGCCATGTTGCGTGCACGTCAATTAAAGCGCAGAGCCGTAGGGAGAGAAGCAGTTATGTGACTTCGTCACGGCCGCGACTAGGCATGTTTCCCCATGGAGAGTGTGGAGAGGGTCGCAGGGAAACCGGCAGGAAGGAGGAGCCAGTGCTCCTCGCGTGGACTCCGTTCCCTTTTTCCCTTAACGACAGCTGCAGGGTTTTGTATCGAGAACCGCAGCACGTCGCTGGTCGGGCAAGGAGTTCGATCGGTCACCGTAATAGGCGTGCGGGAACGAAGGGATTCAGAAAAATGTCAACGGGAAAGAAAAGGTACCTGAGGGCACGACAATGAACGCTGCCAGAATGATGGTTGCCATTCATGGATGGAACTGCAGGAATTGTTTCAGTGTACTTTGGTCAGAAGCCGATAACTGAGGAAATTGCCCTTGCGAAAGCGCGTAAAAAGGCAAGAAAAGAAACTACTGTCATATAAGCTATCTAGTAGAAAAATCACCCGCTAATATTAGCCAAAGAAAAGCAGTGCATAAATGACAACGGGCATAATGAACAGGTATACGAAATCGGCGGCAGGCATAATTGGATACGGGCATAACTGCAAGAGAAAAATTGGTTATCGGAAAAAGTGACCATGGAGAGATCGAATTAGCTATATCATAACTGCACATTTCTGCGACTAGCTACGGCTCACATTGTCCATGATCAAAACTGGGCATGAATGGGACTACCCACAAATAGCACTAGTCACATACAGAAGTGGCAAGTAGTAAAAGTAGCTTCGAGGAAGTTTCCAGAGTAGCTGCACTTACGTCCCTATGCTTAGTGCAGAACGCAGAAAGACTGGGACACGTAGGAAGGACACAAACGAGCGCCGACTTTTAACTGAAGCTTTATTGCCTGTACCGTGAAAATATATACACATGGGCGCAACCAACAGGAGAAAACGTGATTACGTTCACATAAATAGATACATACTATCTATAGCCGCAGATGACAACAGCGACGTCATTGCCTTGTGTCCAAAACTTTGTTTGCGCTGTCTGCACTCATGGATTACCAGCTCGCCCAAGCACCTGTTTTAGTTCCTGCCTTCTTTAGATCACAGAACAAAACGAATAACGGGACGGCAAACTAGCTTCAGTTCCTCAAACCCCGAGCGCGCTGCCAGTCTTCGCTGGGCATACCGAAATTTTATTTGAATGGATCGGCCCATCAACGCAAGAATTCCAATTAAGCAGCCCAGCAAGGAAGCATAGTCTTTCTTATATAGACCCGGTTTATTCCCTCTTATCAGCTCTGGGCATCCCTCAATGTCACAGAGAAAATAAGGTAGACGAACCAAGTTATTTCGCGAAAGGATCTGCTAGAGAGCGATCGCAACAAAATGAAAGAAGAAATGGTGGCCATCGTAGACTGGAAAAACAATTTTCCCGCATGGCAGCCGCCTGCCGCGGGTATGCTATTTAATAAACCTGCACTTAAATCCCTCACACCAAAAGCCTCGCGGCTTGATACCCGCGCGAGGGACGTCAGACAACAAAAGCTTTAAAAATAAAAAGCGTGGCGAGAGAAAGAACGCTAAAATTTTAATTTAGAAAAAACTGAAAATGGTTATGTAGAGACACCATATTCTTGTTGCGCGTTACTTTCAAGGAATGATCGCACGAATCACAACTTTCGTCCGGTAAGCAATTCAGTAGCAACAGTTTCGACAGTCGAACAGCGGATGTAGTAGTGTCATAAGCACGACCAGGAAAATTCCCATGAGCATGACCCGGGGCAGGTCCAGGAGCAAGGCGAGTAGAAGACAAGAACAGCACAAGGAAACGACAGGAGCAACACTACGAGAAGGCATGGATCAAGTACAGGGAGCAAAACCGCGAGCATGAATGAGCCATGACATGTGTCAGGACAATGCCCGTAGAAGCTTTCCTGCCATCAAGAACAAAAGAGCGGAAACTCGACTGACAGCTGGTCCCGCTTCTGTTTTGTACACTTGCCGTGTTGTCAGACAATGCGTCGCACGGCGCTTGAGCAATCGCGTGGATGACGACGACGGCGACGACGGGTGGTGGCGCTGTATCGCAATGTGTCGTGCAGATGTGCGCGCGGCACCACCAGTGGTTCGCGTGCCTGGTAATCAGCGGCGCTAACGGTCCGGATGATGCGACCCGACGACGGAAGCAGGCACTAATTAACGTCACACGCGGCGAACCAACAGCACTGGCAAACATGCACAAGACCTCTTTTCGCCCAGACGGAGGGACCGGCGCACGCAGATCCCTTTTTGCTGTTAACGATGGAGGTCCGGGTAGGATTCCAGGGGCCAGAGCTGCTTACAACGAGAAAGACGAGGATTAGCGAAACGTGGCGGAAGCAAGGCAAAGTGTTTCCGCAGCATTGGCTGGGGCCACATCCGTTGGTTCTCCTTATTCTTCCTAGATTTTTTTTTTTTCTAGTCCCGAAAGAAAATCTAGACGACGTCATTTTCTGACTATGTAAGGGCGCGCCACACTGTCCCAATGCTAGTCAGGTGTAATTCGAAACTTTTTTAGTGTGTGATTATAAGCACGAGTCCCTTAAAAAATTTATTTATTTATTTATTTATTTATTTATTTATTTATTTATTTATTTATTTATTTATTTATTTATTTATTTATTTATTTATTTATTTTTGCGCCTAAAGGGCATCACAAATGATGTATGAAACGGGGTGCATATGCCCATTGTATTTATTTTTGCACCTCAAGAGCATCACAAATGAGGTAATGGGCGGGATGTGTATGCCTAATAACGTCTTTAACAAAGGTACAAAACATTACCGGAGAATAGTTACCGTATAGAAAAGAGAATGTGTAGTGGTTAATTACAAAATATGGCATGCCGTACAGATCGTAACAACCAATTGCAGTACAACAATATACAAATCTATGAATATAGAAGACACAGGCGCAATGGTAGAGATAACAAATCCCGTAAAAACAGATTCAAATGACTTTTCAGAATTGAAAATGCGAATCAGGCTAAGCATCAAGATTAACCGTTGAAGGCGGTTGCTGTGCGTAAAAGAGCTTCCAGCTGATTGCATATCGGCTAATATCAGAAGCAATATGGCTAAAGGCAGAGCGTGGAACAGGAAACAACCACTAAGTAGAGTGCGTGACAATGGTGAAGAGACACGGGTAAGCATGTTTTCATGGTTGTCAGTTTTTTTATGAGCCTTTGTAAGCAGGGGGTACAAACAGTGTATTAGAGAAGGTCGTTTTAATCGTTCACAGTTTCGGCAAAAAGAAATGATTTTGAAACTTGTACGGCACCTTTAAAGCGATAAGACATCTGCGATCACTGCATTTTTAAGCGCTGGTTAATGAGCATCTGGTTTGGTTGGGTTTTTGGGGTTTAACGTCATCTCTCAAACAGCGTCTAGAAACGTTACGAAGGTCAACAAGTAGAAGAATAACGGCGCCTTTGTTTTCTTCTGTGATACGTGCGAAAGATTACCAGCGTATGTGGGCGAATATAACTACGATTTTGTATATCCTCTAATTTTGTTTTGTGAATTAATTATGGTGTGGGTCCTAATTATTGGCTGCTGCATATTCCAACTTTGGATAAATGAGAGTGGAGTGCACAAGCGCACTCGAAGGAGCAATGAAAAGACTTTAAACCAGTGAATTATTATTTGAAGCACTCAAGAAAGTTAAAAACAAAAAACATATTTATTTCCGCCGTCAATGCATACTGTGTCTTCCTGATCGAGTGGCGGCCGCGACCCATATTGGGAAGTCTGTCATGTAAAAAAGCCAACGTAGGTTTACTCTGGACAAAAAAAAAAAAAAAAAAAAAAAAAAAAAAAAAAGGAAAAAAAAAAAGGAAAAAAAAAAAGCACAAACTGAAAATATGTTTTCCTTGCACAGACACGTTGTAGTGGTGATTTACAAAACATGTAACGCAACCGACTATGTCAGAGACCACTCCCCCAAACGCTGCGATACGCTGCCTGTCACAATTATTTGATGGCTCTCCCACCTCTTTGCTTCGAATTCACGCGCACGGCAGGGGACAATGTAGAACCAGGATTGATAAAACTACTATTTGTACGATGTATATATATATATATATATATATATATATATATATATATATATATATATATATATATATATATATATATATATATATATATATATATATATACAGCAAGAATGTCTTGTTGCTTGTGATATTGCGTTGCCTCTCACATCTACGTAATATGCACGTGGCAAGCAGTAATTTTAAAACTGGTACAAAACAAGAAAAAATCAATAAAGCACAGGACGAACGATACGCACTGGACTCTTATTCTTCCGCAGAAACCTGGCAAATATACACTTCACCGCCAACGAATTCAAAGGTCTCGACTGAATGAACTATCGACTAAACTACCTAGAAACTGTGTGTTTATATCTGCCATGCTTCGGCCCACAAACAATTGATTAAAATTCAGCGCACGCGCTGGTCGTTTTTATTCTCCTGCTTTGTAAGTCCTGTCTTCGATTTCGCGCACTTAAAAGCGCACCAGACATTAAGCTGCTATGCCGGTGACAAACATTGTTTTAGCCTCCCAAAATGCTGGAAAAAAAAAAAAAGAAAAAAAAAACCGCTCCCGTTTTGCAATCACCTACGCGGATTTACGCACTGACTGAGTGCCTGATTCGAGAGAGAGTTTACAGGTACACCGAGAACTGTTCTTTTTTTTTTTCCGCCCCCTCGGCGCTCATACTTCTGGCACGCAGATGTCGGCTTTTTTTTTTTTTTTTTGCGCCTCAGGGGCACGGCGTAGGTGGTACAGTAGAGCACCGAAGCGGCTCAAACAGCTCAGATTGAAAGCTGCTGGCACAATTTAAAGAAGTGCACGGCCTAATTTGGAGAAGCCGGATAAGTTACTTAAACGGGTCGAGAGACTGCAAGAACCGTGGCGAAGAAGAGAAACAAAGTGTAGGCGGGGCAGACTGACTTATGCGAAAGGCAAAAAGCACCGAAAGAAAACACAGAGAATAAATGGGAAATGTAAAAAGGAGAAAAAAAATGAAGACAAATCGCATGCATCGAACGCGCACACTGCGAAAAGAAAATGAAAATCAGTCAGTCAATCAGTGAGGCAGAAAATTTCAGGAAAAATAGTAGCTCCAGATCACGAAGAGTGGAAGTATATGCAAGGAACCTATGTGCATTGTGCTCAACAGGCCTCGTTAAATAAGCTCAGTACTACTTGAAATGTGTTGTTTTAGTCAGCGTGGGTCGCGTCCGTTCCTTTGCGGAAGGCTTGGTGGCAGGAAAACGACATCTTGCAAATAACAATGCGGCCTCCAATGTGACGCCCCAGTAGCACACCATGTGACACCCGATGTGGACCCGAGTGTGATACCTCACGTGGTACACCATGTAGCCCTAACAGCCTCGCAAAAACCTCGGCTCTTGCAAGAACCTCGACCTCCATCTCAGAAAGGCAGGACCGTGGATCGTACTGCTCAAGTCTCTTGGCAGTGGCACACACAATGATGCTCTGGTGGAAATTTCACTGTCGCGCTGGCATCGTTTCGGAGGTGCAGCTGCTCCCATATCTACTCCATTTTATAAAACTTTGCTTCGAAGAGTCTTACGCAATCGGCTTTGCATATGCACAACCTTGCCTTAGTACGTCCCTCTTCTAAGCATGAATGCCTATCGCAGATGTTGCGCTTGTAAGTGTAGGTAGAACTTATTTTTGCTCCGAATAAAACTTTTCCCCACTGCCAAAAAACGCACCTCATGCGATGCAATGGCCATTTGGCTACCAAAGAGCTATTGACACAAGACATGCGGCCATGGCCGATCAAGGTACGCACATTATACGGAAAGATACTCAAAAGCGAGACGATGATGCTCGCGCGACGACTGAGATATCGTTCCACGACAGCAGTAGAACAAAGAAGCTGGCTCTTCAAGCGATGCACAGCTACATCTCACGCAGCGAAAAAAAAAAGTGCGAAACAAAGAAAACAGCCCAGCTGTCGGGGGAAAGAGAAAGGCTGCAAGGATTAAAGCATCCTTCCGAGTGCGAGGCAGCTGACATTTTCCGAACATGTGTTGCGTTTAAGCAGGGGTTTAAGCATGACCGGGTTAAGTGGAGAAATATAGGAGAGGCCTATGCGCCCTGCAGTGCCATGATGATGAAATGATGGTGATGATGATGATGATGATGATGATGATGATGATGATGATGATGATGATGAAGCATGGGAAGCTCGACTATGATGCAACGCAAGCTCTACGTATAAGAAAAGGACCAGTACCTGGGATATCAGTTAAGATGCTCCGCGGTAAGTAATACGTTATTTGGCATCACAGAGCGCTTTTCAGCCCCACAATGTAGAGCGAAAATAAGAGGAGTGAATGCGTAACACACGTGCGCTCATCTCCAACATTGATGGAAGAACAACATCCTCCATCTCTTCCAGCTCCCACCGCTTCCTCCAAACCTTCTATGCCATCTTGGCATGCTTGGCTAGCGGCTTTTAGCCCGATGCTAGCTATCGTATATCGTATAACCCATCCTATGCCTCATAT
Source organism: Amblyomma maculatum (assembly GCF_055883805.1). NCBI lineage: Eukaryota > Metazoa > Arthropoda > Arachnida > Ixodida > Ixodidae > Amblyomma > Amblyomma maculatum. Next base: position 190,706,498 of record NC_139346.1, on the reverse strand, counting down.
CTTAACTCGCGTCGCTTTGGAGCTATTCTTTTATAACGTTGTAGTTGCGACAAGTGCAATGACTTTAGAATAATAGTGCCATGTATTTACTTCAACGCAGCGCTTTCTAATCTCCTTTTCAAAGAGTGCACCCAACGCTGTCAATTTTAGTGACACCAGAGATCTGCGTTTATTTTTCCTTCTGTGAACAAACGGAGCTTACAAATGAAAGGAGTAGATATTTTCACGAACAGAACGACGACCCGGGCGAAACGCGACACAGAAGAGAGCCCGAAAACGGCCCAACTCGAAGTGCGAACGCAAACTCGCATTCTCGCAATGGAACGCAAACAGTGGCTGGTTACGCCAGCTAGGGCTTTGATCAGGCCTTTGTCATAAGAGCACAGTAGCGCCTTTTTTTTCTATTTCTTTCTCTCTTTTTTTTTTTTTTTTGCACAGTGTCAAAGCTTCGCAAAGAGAACCTGCTTTATCTTCGCGTGCTGAAGGCGCTGGCCAAGACGACGCAATTCCCTTCTGTCAGCGCTCATTTCTGATCGCAACGAGAGAGAGGGGGGGGGGGGGGGGGGGGGTGCAGATCGAGAAGGCCCCTGGAGCATTTCGTGCACAAATAGCAAAGGGTAAAAAAGAAATCAATGAATCGTTCGTGGACCGACGTTCGCCACATGGGAGTGCCTCTTCAACGTCACTGCGTACTTGGGCGGAATCTGCTGCAAGGAGATAAGGGGAAGAAACATCTAGCTCGTTGTAGAGACTTTCGTGCCATTTCAAAAACGTTTATATCTGGGCCAGCCCACGTATTGATGAAACTCTTCTACGTTCGATTAGCGTGGCATGGAGAGCTCCACACTCTGCGCCTTGAAATCGCGCACAGTCAAGCCATAGAAACAAAAATCACACTGCCAAGCTGGAGGCAGTAACGGTTAACTCTCACTCCGCGAAGACAGGAAGTGAAAAAGTGAAAATGAAAAAGCTCAGGAAAGATGAAGAGCTCGACGACCCCATTCGGGTCGGCTACTGTGCGCTAAATGAAGAATAAAATTGGACGAAACTACTCAGGAGAAACACATAAAATTAAGAGAGTTATTCGGAAAAGAATAGCAGGATACAGAGCATAAGCCCTTTACAGGGGCCTGCAAGACGAACTATGGAAGCAGTCATTGACTAGATCACTTTCCGGATCTTTGCATACTAAGAATTCGTTCCCCGGTTTTTTCCCTCTACGCTAACTGTTTGAAGAGTTCGTATCATGCACAGGCAGTGACTTTCGTCCGATCCGTATTCCGGCCCGTAACGCGAGCGCACAAAGCCAGCCATAACTCTAAGTGTGGCTCCATGCTTTATTTTATTTCGTCTATTACGTATAGGGCCACTAGGAAATCGCTGCCTTTGTCATTTAGAAGCTCATTACGCAACTTAGGATCCGTGGGGGCGAACACGCAAGGATCTTTAAGCCGGGACCCAAAGGCTTGGCAACAACGCAAGCCGTAAACGACAGGGCTGGACCCGCACCCTCAGAGCACGCAAGTGAGCCGCAGTTACGAAAGAAGACGAAAGAGGTCGATGGCAAGCACCACTGACAAGTGTGAGAACCTCTCGAGACGGGCCGCAGCTGGTAACGAAAGCAGTTTTCTAACACCTACGCACCGAGCCGTTTGCCCCCTCCCGCAGAGTACTATTCTGTTAGTTTACTTTGTTTTCACCTGGGGTCGTTTTTCTTCCCAGCACTGCGCCAGCAGGTCGTCTCCGACGTCTCCTTCCATCTTCTTTTCTTCTACCTCTTGAGCCTCCCGGAACGAGCTGAGCTTTCCTAAAAATACGAAGCAGCGCAAAGCACAACTGGAATCGCGAGATCACTCGACACGCCCGGCCACTTTTAGAAGAGAGGTCGTTGAAACGCTCTGCAAACTCCGGTTGCACGCACACAACCCCGAGCCGCCTCAGCGTCAGTCCGCTTCTCGCTCCGAAAGCGCCGTCTAATTAATCACGCGCACTTTCCAGCATTGCGCAACGACCTCGTATAGATATTGTAACAAGGTGAAACCTAGATATCCGTTTTGCAACCCTTATAAAAATGAGAACATCCTTTGAGTTCAATGTGAACTCAAAAAAGTCAGAAGGAAGCAACTTCCTCTGAACTGAGAATTGGCTACTGATTTTGAATTCACAGTGAATTAACTTTTTCTGACCATTTTGTGAATTTCCTGTGAATTTCCTTTGAGCTCCCAGTGAACAGACCGTTGTCAGTTTGAGTTGAGTTCACAGGCAGTGGCCAATTATTGGTTCAAAGGAAGTTCAAAGGAATGATGACTATGGGATATTTGGTGGATGTTCGAAGGAAGTATGTTCAGACTGAAACATTTGTTTGTATGAGCTTATATTTATTTGAATAGATGTACTTCCTCTGTTTAGGCCTTGCAATTAGGCCTGCTTTCGAAGACCCTGTGACAAAAAATTGGATCACTGTCCACAATCCCAGTGCAAACATGCGCAACTGCCGGTGACCACCTTGGCCAGTACTCCATTGAGCAAGCAGGTGTAGGCTGCAAAAAGAAAAAAAAAAAAACATCAGAAGCATGGCTGCAATGAACAAGCTAGAGTCCATCCAGCCTTCCTTAGCTTTTGTAAATTAAATATACAGAGCACGGACAGTGTGAGCGCCATGCAGGCACCACAGCATTATGCATTAAGGCAAGCATTATGGCCCTGACCATCACTGAAAAGTCAGCTGTTTGGACAATATTTCAGAATGCTCTTGCATCACATGCACAGGCTATGAGCTCGAGGACTTACAGATAACAGCATCCAATTTTGGGCAGCCCAGTGCCTTTTTTGGAGCTTCTTCCTTGCAGGCATTGCAGACACGGCCATAGAGTGAGCTTTCTTCCAGTTCTTCGGGTGAGAACACAACCCGCACCAAGTTACACGCAAACTTTGTTGCTTGATTGCCCGCACTGAGTTTTTTGCGGTCAATCAACTGCTGATTTACCATAATATTGCTACCAATGTGCACCTGCAAGAACAAAAAGCAAATATTAGTACTATGACCAGTATTGTAACATACAATAATATTCCTTGATATGCAATAAGAAAATGAAGGGGCTTTACAAACAACAAAAAACTTAGACCAGCTTAAAGACATTCAAAGAAACCCCAAAATGCATAATTAAGGTCATTTGCTTGCAAGTAAAAATACACATTCAAGAAGCCGTACTTTAACATGTACAACAATGAAGGCATACGAAAACTATTTGATGTTTTTGACACCTTCCCGAGCAGTGTTTTGATCTAATTTTGAATGATGCCAAACATCTTTTAACATTTTTATTAGCGTAACCTGACAATTGTGTACTATGTATTTAAGGTAACTAGCCAAAAAGAGGGCACATAATGCCCCGTAAAGGATTGAGCGCTAATAGTGCATTGCTATAGCAGAAGAAAAAACAAGAAATAAGAGATTTTTTAATGACCTAATTTATGCTTGCATTTCAAAAAAAAAAAAAAAAAAAAAAAAAAAAACAGATTTTAAGTCAGAAAATAAAGAGATTTACTCATCATTAACATTGCAAAGGCCATTAAAAGCCAATTTAGACAGAGCACAGTGCCCACATTGTCACCTCCTGTTTAAAAATACTAACATCCTTTTCGTACATCAGAAGCTCAACCAATTAAAAAAACTGCCAATGAAGGTTTAGTAAAAGCATGCACTCCCTGCTCTGTATGTGCTACTTTGAGGCAACATTTAGTTTCCAGCTTGCACAGGTAGCTTTCATAATTTAACCCCTCAAGCGCTTTGGACAAGCAGCTCGTCCTTGTGAAGCTGCCCTCAAGCCATATTGGACGAGTGTAGCTTGTCCTTGCAGGATAGACCCTCACCCTGAGAGTTTTAGGCGAGTACAGCGCTCCTCTGTGGCTTAGGTCATGTGCCATTTGACAGATGGCACCACTGACCTGTTAACTGCTTTTTGTTCTACCGCTTGAAAGCCTTTTAAGCAGCCTTAATGAAAAAAATGGTGCCTGGTAGAGGCAACGCATGCACTGTTGGCCCGTCAGCGCGGGAAAGAAGCTTTTCTTCGTTGCCATCCTCGCCATCCGAAGATGGCTCAGACACCAATTTTTGCATTGTTATGGGAAGCCAAGACGACAGTGATGACATGAGTACTTCTTCCGACGAAGATGATGACAGCTCAGACGATACTATTGCGAGTTCTGTGTCAGTGGATGAAAATTTACAGCATTCCGATGAAACCCCCTGGGCTTCCATTCTTGGTCGTCCCTTGTAGAACATTTCCAGTTACCTCGCTATATGTTACTCGACTAGATTGCTGCTTATTGGCGGGCAGTTGATTTTTCACGTAATGAGCAATAAACTTCACTGCACTCATTTGACTTAGTTTCCGGTTCAAATATTTTTGTCTCGGATGCCTCCTTTTTTATTACACTACCAATAGAAACCAGCAGTAAAAATAAAAATTAAAGGGACACTTAAGCTCCGCCTTTAAGGGTATGATGCGACCAGTGTAGGCTACCACCCAACATATAAAGCCCTGCTTTAACCAAGCTGTATCAACATGTCTGCGTAGCCTAGGTGTAGCAAGCCTGGCTCAGCACTGAAGAGCACTGGAGTGTTGATTCGTATTTCACCTTCCCACCTCAAATGAACGACTGGAGTTAGCAGCTCTTCCTAACTTTTGGATATCATGTGGTCTCGTTAAGCCACACAAATCATCGAAGAATGTGTGTTCGGCCATGCCACTTGCCAGCGCCATGCTTTTGATGTTTCACTCACACCACAGACAACAAATTTTCATGTAATGGGGCCTTTATTGATATCTTAATTTTTAGCAATTTTAGCTAGAAATCTCGAAATAATAGTGCTCAAGGGGTTAAAGTGAAATTGAACTATTGTTGGATCAGCTTAAGAAGCCACAACTCCTTCTCAAAGGAGACCCTCCTGGCAATACCATGGTGGTTAATTGCCTTTGACTTGCCAGAGTGACATTGCAGGTGGCTGTCAGGTGCAAGTGGATTATCTGCACATTAGCTTGAATACCATGATGACTCGCCCAAGTCGCTAAAATGACTGATTAGAGGAGCACCAGCTGCGTCATTCGAGTTGTAGTGCAAAAAGATGGCCTTCCGAGATCGATAACCTAAGAAATTGCTGAATATTAAACAAGCTAATGGAAATCGCTTTTCTGATGAAAAGGGCTTTGCTCTATAGCCCAAGCGAAGTATGCTCAACAGGAAGCGTAAACAAAAGTAACCTTGCACTTCCGATCACTACAGCTTTCACAAAAACTCTTCCAAATCAATGTACACACGAATGAAGTAACAGTCACTAAAATGAAAGGAAGCAGTTGGGATTTTTTTTTTCATGGTTGTTTTGACGAATTTAAGAAAATAGCAGTCTGTCTTTTGTCGTTTCTATTAAATTGACATTCATTTAAAATATCATTATGCTACTAATTATGCAGTCTGTGAGCCCAGCCTCATAAAGAGCATCCTGGTCAAGGCAGCCGCTTTTCAGTGGAGCCGAAACGCAAGGTGCCCGTGTGCTCTGTGTTGTCGGTGCACGTTAAAGAACCCCAGGTGGTCGAAATTTCCGGAGCCTTGCACTACAGTATCTCTCATAGCCTGAGCCGCTTTGGACATTAAACCCTAAGAGCCAACCAATCATAAAGAGCATTGCTTCTTGCCTATCTCTGAATTCAGTGACTGCTGACTTCATTCACATGGATAATGAGCTCCTCATTTCCCTATCCCTGCACACTTCTCAATGGAAGTGCATGACTTGTGGCAATGCTATCATAAAGCTAGAACCAAGTTCTTGTGTGACCCTTAAAAAAGTTTCATCGAGAAAGGCAGTAATGAGGACAACCATGCAGACACTAGACTAAAGAAACTAACCTGAGCCTCGGTTGGCGGCATAACTGCTTGTGCTGTACACGCAGCATTATTAACGGATTCCATCAGCTGATTGACCAGCTCAGCAACATCTGAAAAACAAAAAACAAAAAAGGAAAGCTGAAACAAAACATACTATTTCATCACTAGCAGCAGCAGCCCATGTAACATTCACCACAGGAGAAAAGCCTTTTCTTTGCCCTTGACTGCATGACCAACCCTTTTCTGTCACCAAATGCGCCATTCAAAATTTAGCTGCTAGACACTGACATCACTCACGCACTCAAGGCGCCCTATCAGCGGTACATAATCTAGGGGATGCTGATAGCAATTGATGAAGCCAATGCTGACATCCCACTTCTGATCTCTTTGTTCGCTGTGCAAATGCCTGGATTGAATTAACTGCGGAGGACGTTGTAACTACAGTGCAACTGACGGGTGCTGCTATTGCTTAGAATGAATTCATGGGTGCGGATGATGATGCCGAGATAGCTGTGAGCGCTTTAACAGAAGTCAGTCAGATCACATCCCTGAAACAGTTTGTCGGTAGCAAGGGCCTTGAAGAGGTCAGCATGCAATATACATGTATGGCGGCAGCAATACGCCATACATTTGGACAAAGGCTGACACTCGAGTGTAGCTGATACTCGATAGCCCATGCTTCACCTATCTCGTGTCTGTCTTTCGTGTCGACATTTGCTAACATGGTGTAGTGACCGAGTTAAGTTAGGCAGATTGCTGAGCTAGGTGCCGAGCTTGGACAAGCATAAATTTCCTGTTGTGGAAAAAAAAAAAAAAAAACACCACCTAAGTGACCAAAATGGCACAGGAAAATGAAGCGCATGCCATAAGGACTCCAACGTCCAAGACAGGACGAGGCCACATATGATAATTTCATACAAATTTAGATTTTTTGGTGTCCCTCCTGCGCCCATTCTAGATGCACCTCATCATTTGCAGGAGACTCTGAGGTTAAAATCTGAGGGAATCAAGGGTTCCATTCAGATACGCCGTCCACAGTAATGCAAGAGCACCACAGACCTGCCGCAGCCATCTGGCTACAACTTATACCCCGTGAATGTGTTTGAACCTAATGCAGCTCTCCAGGTTCACTGTAGCGTTGTTGTCACCGACCACTCCAGAACAGAAAGGAAACCGATCCCGCGCCTGTTTTTCGGCCTCGGCTTGAGCAGCACAAACCAGCACAGGTGCTCACCTTGAGTGGCATTTGTTTACCATGCATTTTCATGCAGCTATCACATACGACAACAGGCTGAATCTCAGATGCATGCCGATCCCAAGCAATGACATGTGACACGCAAGTCACTGTAACACAAAAAAAGCATGCTTGCAGAGCAGGAGTGGCAGCAGTTCATCTGCTACGTGCACTGCAAGCATGGTGGTCGGTGGCGTCATGCAGCAGCGCCATGGTGTAGCTGAGCACTACTGTACACCACCTATAATGTGTTGCAAAGACAAATACAGGAAGAACACCAATCCTAATCCTCAGTGTAGGGGGAACCTTATTGCAGCAACATAATCTTACTGGTGCTTTTAATAGGACGTGCTACAGACCAAGAGGTCTTATTCATTTAAGAGTTAGCACTTGAATTTGTTATGCTTTACGTAGCATCTGGTGACAGAGCAAATTATTTCAGTCTCATGGCAATGGAGATCAGCATTCCCAATGGCTTCAGAAAAAAGCGATCACCTACCAAGCATATGACGTGCTTCATCTCTTGCGGCCTTATATTTCTTCATTCTTTTTTTTTGCAGACTCCACTTCATCCTCAAGCTCCAGGACTCTCTTTTTTGCATCTGTTGGCTTAGACATTTTGTAACAGCTGCAGTTTTCCTGCAAAACGACATGTGGCAAAGGTCTATTCACTAAATTGTATTTGCACTCAAATGCATCATACAAAAATTATTCAGTATAACGCATTGTGCAGATATCTGGTTCCACACATGAGATTAGCAAAATAGTGACCAAATGAAGACCACTGACAAGAGAAACGTAGCATGGACACTGTTTAGGGTTCAAAGCAACACTTCTTAAGGAGGAACATCAGCCCTTGAGCAAACCTTGGCACATAAAAGGACACGGTAATGTTTAACTGCGAGCTGACACCATCCAGCATCACTACTGCTCAAGTGGGCATTCTGCCCACTTGAGCAGTAGTGGACAAAACAAAGGATGCATTTCCAGAAAAACAGTTTGAGCTCCCACGCATACCGTAAAACATAGCCACTCTGCTTTATGGTAGGTTCATGGTGTTTTATGTCCCAAAGCGACTTAAGCTAAGCTATGAGGGATGCCGTAGTGGTGGGCTCACCTGGGGTTTTTTAATGTGCAAATGACATCATACAGTACACAGTCAACTTGCATTTCACCTCCACTGAAATGCGGCCATGAATACTGGGATTGTACCCATGTACAGTCGTGAGCTTTATGAAAGGGAGCACGCGATCCTGTGGCAGACAACCTCGTCCTGAACTAGTGGCAAAGCGCAACGGCAGCATTGAAAATGAAGTGGAGAGAGCGGTGCTCTTCCACCTGTTGGCCGTACCCCATGCACTGGGAGCAACTTTTAGATCGGCACCTAAAAATCATTGCAGCATTATGCTTTGAAGTAGAATGGACAGTTGGGCGAGTTGGTACAATTGCATAGTCGGTGGAACAGCGCGAAAAGACGAAACACACTCTCTTCTTGTGTGCTTCGTCTTTTCGTGCTGTTCCACCCACTAAGCATTATGCTGTTGGTAACTGATATCACTGCTTGACTTGCTACGCTCTGACCTAGCGACCCAGCGTAGTCTGGTAACTCAGGCAAAAGCGGCAGCCCAGGCCACTGCGGTCTTGGAATGGCGACTCCATGCACTGCACCCCCCCCCCCCCCCCCACACACACACACACACACTTCTTTTGTTTTCCTTTTTTTTTCTTTTTGAAATAAAGTTTTCTATCTGCGCGAATTTCTGGAGAAAGGCTGGTAGCGAAGAAAGGAAGCATGTTTGATGCTTCAATAAAAAGAAACAAAGAAATGAACATGAAAATAAATGAATGCGACAAAACGTTGGGCGCTTTTATCTGCTTAAACTTCAGTCGCCTGCAGCTGTGAAAGCGTCCGTTTCGCTGCTACACTGCCAGTTGTCTCGGAACGAGCACCATGGGCATCTTTAAAACTTGTTCTAAATCAGCTTCAATAATCAAACGGTAAGAACAGAATTATTATTATTTTTTTTTTTTACGGAGCCCAAATTGGAAGCCTACTCCTGTTATCACGAAACACCTAGAAATGCCATTTGCTGTGTAAACAGGGAGAATCAGGTCCACGTAACGACAGCAGGCGCGTTTATTCTACTTCTTATTTCCGCAAATTCTGTTCATTAGGCTTTTATTTTATTTCACGTAATTCCCGGAATCAACTGTCTGTCTACCCCGTGCACCATGTGCACTACTGTCACCTGCCGGTTATCACAATGCGGTCGTAATGCGGGCATGTAAACGACTTCGCGACACAACTCACCGCGAGTAGCAAAGGAAGGTGTTTTCACCGGTGAACATCATTACGAAAACGAAAAGAGACAAGAGACGTTTGACTACTTACCCACTCCGAGGCTGAACGCAGGAGAGTACGACCCCTCCTTCCATTGGACATGTAGCACTCCTTGGTTCTGAATAATCTTCCAGTATTTTGGATTATCGACCAGTTTCGCCTGCAGTTCTTTTGATTGTAGGTTTCTTACGGAGTATGCGTACCACTTCTGAGCGGTCGCCCATTTAACCAAGACGTGATCGGCCATTTGCACTACTCACGCTGTGAAAACACGACGAACACAGCGAACGCGAACAATCAACTTCCTACAGTCATGAAATACATAGTGAAGTATGCCGCCGGCTGTTCTCACGAAAACGATAGCGCTAGAGTCTCAAGCGCCATTTCGAACCAATCAAAATTTTAAATTCACTTTTGCAAATTTAACAAACTTTTAAAATAAAAACTCTGATTAAAAACAATCTTAAGAGTTTGTTTTTTACTAATGATATGTGATGCGTAACAAACGCAAATAATTTAAGCAAATTTTTGTCACTAGCAACAGCAGCGCTCATTTTTTTGAAGCGGAATTCTTGTGGTGCGTGTCAATATTTATTGGTTTTGCTCAACGTGAGAACGTTGGTTATACTGGCAGTACTTGGTAACCTTGGCTGCGTGGGCTTCTTGTGCACGATGGTGCCGACGTCGCCGACGTATTAATTGCTGGTCTTTAAACTACGATAGGAGGTAAACGAGCTTGACTCGTGAATAGTGTGACATCCGGCACTAGGCATATCGTGAAGTGCATTTAACGGCAGGCTTTTGAAACCGTTATCGATGGTGCTGCGATAACCGCCTACCCGTCGCCTACCTGTCGCACGCACTGGTGCCACCACGGTAAAAGCGTACTTGCGCGACGTCAACGTCGCGCCGTACCGAGGTGCACTAAATCACGACGAAAGCAGGCCGCGCTTGCTAACAGCGTCGCTGCGAGCCAAGCGTTGCCAGGCTGCAGTGCCGACCCAAATACTGAAGAACCCTGCCAGCCCTACGCCGAGCTTCGTTGCGTACCGTGTCAGAATGCTGAAGCAGCGGTCACAGATGTAGACGCCGTCTCGCGCATGCATTGCCATCGAAGCAGCGGGCTGCGAAAGCGATGAATTTGAACCACCTGGCATTCTTTAACATGTATGAAAATTCTTGAATGTGTTATATTTTATGTAAAAAAAAATTCAGAGGGGCAAGACATAGACCAAGTAATGCCACACACACAAAAATAAGCACAAGAAATGCATGAAAAGAAAGTTATCTTTGCACTTAAGGACAAAGGGAGGAAGGGGTGAATATTCTAGGTCCTTGTGTGGTGATAAGAAACTCGCGCTAAAAATAAGATCTAGCGCATGAAAAAAAAAAAAAAAGCATGGATTCAAAATAAAATGAAAAAAAAATGAAAATGGTGTTTACTTGCACAGCAAAGAAACGAATGCGATTGTGTATATTTTGATAAATGTATGATTGGTTTATCCTAAAAAGTTCAGAAGTTAAAAAAGTGCAAGGGATACTCATGAAAGAAAAAAAACGAGAAGTAGAGCTGAAAAGAATGAGCTTCGTATGTTTTCACTTAAGAACAAAAAAAGAAGGTTATGATGCATAAAGAGTAAAGGGAACTTACTTCCTCTTTACTTGAGGACAAACGAAGGAAGGTCATTATTGGTATTGCCAAAGAGACCAGTTTAAAAATGAGCTTCCTTCTGTCAAAAGAAAGGAAAGTCTCAACAAGGTGAGTTCAAAGGAAACTTCCTTTAGTCAAAAGAAAGGAAAAGTCTATAGGAAGGCTGTTCAGGAAGCAAAAAGGAAAAACAAAGGAAGTAAAAAGGCAAATTCCATTTTCATAAGGGAACATTCGAAAGTCGTAACGGTGCCTCTCGTACTGGAATGGAGGCCGTTGCGAAAGAATGAACCTTTCTTTTTTTGTTGTTGTTTTTTAACCTAAGTTTCGATTACCTAATCTAGTGCGCGCTGCGAAAAACAACCCAGCTTCAGTATTAACAGTATGCTAATAATGTAGCGTGCCGTGATACAATTGTCTTCAATGCAATCAAAACGTACTCACGAAACTTCAACCGTTCCTTAAACCGTGCGTTATGCTTCATGCAAGCAGTGATAGAATTGTACTACAGTGAACTAGAATATTCTAGTTCACTGTAATTGTACGTTGCACGGTCAGCTAGGCTTAATACTGAAAGTCTGAAACACACGCGATGACTACTTTGGAATCTTTTCCGCCTAAAAAGCTGAAAAGAGGAGGAAAAGAGACGCTGCCTTTTCGTCTAATTAGCACGGCCCATGATTACTCTTCACGTTTAGCGAATTCAGCACACGCAGCAACATGCATTCGTCAGTGCATTACTGCGCCACGTTGCACTTCTCGTGTTTTGGAATGCTGTCAGTGTCATGGGTCACATTGGCACCTTATGCGTTTTTGTTTTTCAAGTATTAAATTCATCCGATGTTTAGAAAAGCTTTTAAGGACCGTTAGGGAAAACGATAAATGGTTGCTGACGTAGAAAGTATGAATAGCAACATCGGATAGCAGCAGCGCAAAATTTTCGCCGGCGCTGCGCCATGCTGCTGGAGGACTTCTTTCTGTTGATTCGTTTCGGCCGCCAACCCGCGTCGCAGAGAGCGTGGGAGCGCCTGTCCGTCGCCGTACGGCGGAAACCGCCAAGCGAGTGGCGACGACCCAGGCTGGCACATGAGCCGTGCGTAGGAGACGAGCTGGCTCGGAAATACGAAACCGTCAGGCTCCTTGCGAGGATCAGCCACCAGTGCCTTGTAGGGTAATGCTGTAGTGACACTTTTGCGGCACATTTGTGGCACTGTTAGCGTAGCGTTGGTGTAGTGTTGGGGTAGTGTTGGGGTAGTGTTGGGGTAGTGTTGGGGTAGTGTTGGGGTAGCGTTGGGGTAGCGTTGGGGTACTGTTGCACCACGCCCTAGAAGGTTTTAAAAATAAGCGTCGGTTGTGAAACTGCTAGAAGGTGAGAACGCAGGCTAGTATGTCTTGACAGCGAATCGGCGCAGGAGCGATGATACGCAGTTCAAAGCAGGTGCTTCAAAGAGGCTGGCTTTTATCTTTTACCTAGTACCGTCTCACCGCATTCCGTCTTAGAATGGCTCAAAGTGGCTGTAGAAACGGAGGAAGGCAGGCCAGAAGCCTTATTAATCGCGCGCAGCGGACGATAAGGCAATACGGCCGAAGCTGAGAACCTTCCAGGAGGTGAGATCACATTAACGACTGATGAAAATCGCATTTGACGAGGAGAGAAATTAAGCTGCGGAGCTTGCCCTTCCGCCTCTCGGCTTTAATTCCGACTGTTGGTTTCCCTTGGTGTGCTAGTACTACTGCTGCCGCTCGACCGCTTAGTCTGTGCCTTGCGAGTACCTCTGTGACCTCTAAAGAAAACAAAACAAAATGTTGCCGCGATTGCATTTCGGTGCAACCACAGCGCGAACGGACGTGCTTTGCCGGCCACTGCCTTAGAGAAATACGCTATCGCCGCCTCCGAACATCCCGCTTGTTTAACTGCCATTCCTTCGCGCTGTGCATTGCACATTGTCGTCACACAGCTGTGCTCAACCATGCAGGTACCGGCGCGTCACACACCTGCGGCCATTACAGGCAGCGTGCATTCGTAGGCGGTACAAAAACAGAGGGAACGCCGTCTTCGAGCAGAGGCTACAATAATTCTTCAAGCAAATGAAATGTCTGAACAACGAGCCAGGCGTTTAAAAGTGCAAGCTTCACAACCGTGGCATGTGCTAGCGCACAATTTCGCTATTTGGGCAGCTAAACTAAATCGGCTGTAAATTTATTTTCTTTGCCTGATTCTCCTGCACATTCGGCGAACAAGCGTAGCGGTATCCGATATAGGTAAAAGTAAGAAACCTTGCAAGAGAGCACTAACAGGGAAAGTAAGCGTGAGCTAGCAAATAATAGTATCTTCACTTTTCTTTCATGCGTCTTTAGCCGTACATAATCAATGTAGGCGCCCAATTTCACCATCACAGGTTCATAG